>NC_135311.1:72162104-72317104 GCF_048772815.1 Callospermophilus lateralis
AAGAGAAGGACCAGAAAGGGAAGGAGCAGTCAGTCAAATGAGGTTGACCAAGTCATGCTGTGTGCATGTGTAAATGTACCATGGTGAATTCCACCTTCATGTGTACCTATGAAGCACCAGTTTATAAAAAAAAAAAAAACCGATAAACAGTGGACCAGAGGAAGGAGAATGCTGAGGAGAAAATCAGAAAAAGGGAGGAGGTACTAGGAACTGAAATGGAAAAAAAATTATATTCTATGCATATATAATCATGTCAAAATGAACCATATTATTATGTACACTAATAAAATATTAGTGTAATAATTAATATTACACTAATAAAAACATTACCAAAGAAACACAGAAGACAGAGAAACTGACTCAAAATGTAAGGCAAGAGGGTTTCCCAGGACTCAAACTTGAAGAATGAGTAGAGAATTTGCAAGATAAAATAGATCCCAGTGGTGGAAGCATTAGATACAAAGAGCAGAGGAGTGAAGATTCCATTGAATTACAGAATCAGTGAGTAGTACTGTTTGGGCATGCTGAGGGACCCCGATCTTCTTCTTCCATTCAATCACTGCCTGATAGTTCTCTATCATTTCAAATTTATGGGGGTTCTTTTTTGCCTTCCTAATTAAAACACCTTAAACCAACACTTGTTTCACTTTATTTGGTTTGATTTTAGAAGAGTGACTTCGTCTATGGAAATCTTTTCATTCTATTTTAAGTTTTAGAGTAAGGCAGCTACCACCATGCTTGTGACAGACAGCCTTCGTACCTATTAAGGAAGGAACTGACCTCTAAATCATGACTCTTTTAAATTTGTCAGTTTAATATCATCCTTGTGTGTTATTTGGAGCATCTAGATGAAAACATTTACCTGACAAAAAGTGGAAAAATGTGGCCAAAATCCAGAAGTCTTAAATTGTTTAGATGCTTAACAAGATATAGATTAAAATCCTGATCAGATGGTAATAACAAATTAATAAAATCTAATATTTTTCCACTACAAGTTTTGACTGGGTTTTGGATCCTTAATGTTCTGTTGATGTGATACAAGAGTCCCTGTTTTCTCTATTCATTACTACCATTACTGTATAAGACTGTCTCAAACTTATCTGGGTTAAGGTAATCAGTATGCACTGCTTTCCCTCTACATAAAAGGTCATTCATTCTCAAACAACTTTTTATTGCCTTTTAAAAATAGGTACTCCATTGGCTTTTCCCCAGTGATCTGGGGTCCTGCCAATCCTCCACAGATCTTCACATGTTATCATTCTTGGCTCTGCGATTACATCAATTATTTTCTTGGCAAATCCAAGGTAGAGTTGGTCAAGCCCAACTGACATAAAAATATGTAATGCCCCTAAGTAAATTCTAAGCCAGTTCAAGTTCTTTAACTTCAGTTTTTAGCTTAGCCTTTTTTGGTTAATCATATCTCTATAGTTACTTTGTTTTTGATCATGCTCTTCTATATACATGTGAAACTGCCAAGAGGCTCAGAGAACAATTTAGAATCATGCAAATCCCTTAACACTATTAAATCCTACTTGATCCATGAAGAATAATTAGCAAGGTCTGGGGAACTTGTGTGGGACTTTACCTATTTACAATTAGGTCCATCTATTTGTGAACAGCCAGATTAGTTTTAGTCAAGTTCAGATAACCCTTTTGAGGAAGGCTAATAGAACTATGTAATTTTCTAGTTCAAGAGGATGGACAGAACCACATTCACCTCCTCTCCATTCTGAATTCCCATTGAAAGGAAAATGCATATAAAACAAATAAATCCTTGACAGACTTTTAAATAACTCTTTAAAAAATGAGAAAAAAGGGAGTGGCATTAACAAACCAGAAAGTTCAATGAAGTCCTTGGAAGACAAGATGCAGATAGGACTATATGTAAGATAAACTTTTGTAAAGTAAAGCACAACCCAAAACACATAGAAAAACCATGTAGTAGAGGTGGGAACAATTTTCCTTAAAAGGTCCCTGAGTCTCCAACCATATACAGGCAGAAGTGGCAACAAGGGTCTATAACTGAAAGTCCATCCTTCAAAATCTGGCCTAAATAGCTCCTTTTTCCCCTCCATTTATAGAGTATTTGGTATATTTGGCAGTTGTGATACCCAACTCTGTTCAAGTACTATAAATAAAAATCCACTTTTCATAGAGTTTGCTTTTGACACCAATCCTGAAGACAGCCCTTCCACTTGGGATAGTGGCCTTTTGGGTAAAATGGTCCATTTAACCTCAAAGGATGCCCATGCCACCTATCTATACTAATAAATATAGTTCTTTCTGCACAAAAATTAGTGATTGACCAAAGATTACTAAAGACTGAAGGGAAACTAAATATAGAGAGAAAACGTGAATAAATATTAAAGAAATAATGTAAGAGATAATATAAAAGAGAACATTGGAAATGTCTAATCAGTATTCACATTAAAATGTATTGTATTTGTAATATAAAAAGAGGTTTCTATGTGCTATTAGAAAAAATGAATTTTTATGCATTAAAACTCATAAAACAATGATACACAGCATAAGTTCAGAAAGCCCTATATCTCTCTGTATATGTATATTAGAAGGAAACAATAAAAACAATGAAGGAATCAAAATAATAAAAGAAATAACAATAGAAAATAGATGAAAGTTTCTTCCAACTGGAAAAAATTATTAACTCAATAATTGGCAAACCCCACCAAATATCAAGTAGAAAAACTATGCCCTAAATATAACTTTATAAAATTTAGAACACCAAGCAGGAAGAGAAAAATCACAAAAACTTTTAGAAAGGAAAAAAAAGCATTATCTAAAAAGAAGTCAGCATCAGATTAACATTAGTTTTTTAATCAACATGTAAAAAAAAGTATAAAGAAATGTTAAACAAAGAATTCTATATTAAGTGCAATTTTAGCTAAAGCTTAAGAGCAAATAAAGGCATTAGACATGAAAGTCATTTCTTGTGACTATTTCTTGTCTCTTTGCTAAGGAAAATATTAGGAGTATATATTCCAGTAATATGAAAAATAATCCAAGAAAGAGAAAGAAAATGAATCCAACAACAGTTTAGGCTGAGACAGAGCTATAATGAAAGGAGTCTTAAAATGAGCAGTAATCCAGGAAAGCAATGAGTACAAATGAGAAGGAAATTAGAAACTTTATGAAAAAGATTGATTTATGTTGATTAGAGGATGGGAATATACATGAGAATACAGAAGTAAAACAAATTCATGGTGATGTGTGAAGCAAAGTAAAATATGATATTATTTCGATCAATTGTTTATATATATGATATAGATATATAATTACCAGTAATAAAGTAAGTAGAGAAAATTTACTAGTATCTGTCTATTCACCATTTTTTGAGCACCTACTATGTGTGTGCTCTGGATCTATAATAATGAATCAGAAAGACCCATGGCCTTATTTGTTTAATGTCTATCTCTGCCCACATAGATAGACATTAAACAAATAGTTACACATAAATTGCTCAATTGTATTAAGTGTTGCAATGGGTAAGTGAGAAAAGGTGACAGAACTGAAGTCTAGGTGATCAGGTTCCTTTGGGAGAAAAAGCAAGTTTAATTAAGTTAAACTTCTTGGTACTAATGTTATAGCCACTGGACACTGGGGAATACCCAGTAAGAGACAGTTGTTCAAGGCAACTAATCCAGCTCCCACTAAGCAAAATTCTGTCCCTTATTCTTTATAACTCAGCTCATAAATAAAAGCATTTATAGATTTTCATGGTTTTGAGTTTTCTGAACTTGAGAAATTTCCCCCAGAAATGAATCAAGTCACTTAAATTTTAAAAAATTAATAATATATTGAAAGCTGGCAATTTGGCAATCTGCTCTGAGGCTAAGGAAAGATCAATCCACTTTAACATTTGAAAAAAAAAAAGTATAGTATTTCCAGAACTGTCAAGAACATCAAGTTTTGAAGAAAGTAATTGGATCTCCCGCACTTAAAAACTATTTACTTACCCATTTTCATCAGCATTCACTCACAGAAACCAAGTGTGAGGAGCCAAAAGAAAATTTTTATTCAACCTGTATCCAACCTTGATAAGGATAGGGTATGAGAGAACAGACAGTCCTATAGCATGAGCAGAAGGCTGTCCAGGCAGGGAAACATGAGTGGAAGAGAAGTTTCAAGGGGCGGGTACACAAGGTAATAGACTAAATAGGAGCTCATTTATCGTCTAATGAAAATGTCATTTCTGATCCTCCAAACAGTGGGAACTTCGGGCTAGACACGCCAGGACCAATGTGGTAAATCTAACAATAGACTGCAGGAATCCAGAATGGGCTACCTCAACTCCAGAGAGCCTGAACTCTTCCTTACATCTACCTGGCTCTTAGTTTTATACAATCTGCACACCTACTCTCTGACTTTCATACCCATTTTTGGTGCTTCCGGTTTGGCAACCTGTGAAACTCAACCATTTGGTCAAACCAGGAGAGCAGATTGGAATACATTGTCACTGTTTGTTCCTTTGGAGAGTATCATTTAAGGTCGATCCCAAGCTAAAAGATCCATACAAAGCAGATGCACTGAATAGTTTACACAGAACAAGTTCATTCTTGTGTAACCCAAGTGAAGTCAACCAAGCAAGAAGTTTTCTTTCCCACAAGTAAGAAAGTTGTATTTCAGCCTACTATTGTCTTTAAATGACAGATGTAATAACAGATGCATCTAGGTCTTTTAACATTAAAAAAAAAATGAACAGATACGAAGTTGCTGACTGTCTCTATGTACTTTCCAATCACACAAATTTTTCCAACCCCCTAAAAAACCAAAGACAAGACAATTATTTCAAGGAGAGTTCATTATAGATTGACAGAAAGCAGAATTCTCTCCTCGATGTTTTGAGCTTATTTTTCTCTGGGGGGCTAGAGGGCACTTTGTTTTTATGAAATCATTTTCGGTCTCCTGTTCATGCTCATAGTTTCTGTTTTGAAGAATACCTGCTATTATACACACACACACACACACACACACACACACACATGCACACGGATCCAGGATCATGTTAGAAACCTGTACACGGTATGTACTACATACCAGGCCACTGTTAAGGTGCTTTACATGTGTTAACACATGCCATCCTCATATAGCCCCAGAAGGTTGGTATTCAGAAAGGTTATGCAACCTGTCCAAAATCAGCCAACTAGGTGGCGGGGCCAAGCAATCTACATCCAAGAGCTCTGATGTGTAAAGCCTGCTTGTAAGTAAATGTCATATATTTTTGCTTGACTTTCATTCTTGTTTCATCTACGTTTATCTTGAGACTTGTGATCCTCAAGTGCCAGTGATTCCTCTAGCACTTGAACATTCCCTCCCTTTCCCTTGGCTCCCTCTACCTGTGTTTCTGGCCTGCCTGTCAAATAGTTAATGATCTGTATACAAACACTTACATGAACTAGTGGAGCTCAGCCTTTAAAAGAATCCTAGGGGAATTCTTTAAAGACTCTTTTACAATATGAATAATCATCACTTAATTTATTCATCTGTAAGTTTTGGGTTTCATTTAATAGATTTTCTTCAGGCAGGGTCAATTACATTGCATTTTTTTTTTTTTTTAGCTCATCTCAGATGTGTCAGCTTTGCTTTGCCATTTTTTGATCCCAAAGCCCAACCTTTAATGTTCACAACATTCTTCTTTTCAACTTTATAAAAGTAAAAGATACGTGTAATGAAAACTCTTTATTAGGGAATATTTCTTATGAAATGGAAATTTCAGCCTCTTTTACTAACTTGGGATGCTTATTTGTTCAGACACAGGACAACGGAAACAAACCTCAAGTGTCCAGAATATTGTTTCTATCCATTTTAATTTTGTTAGGCCAGACTCAGTTTCCATAGCAGATCAAATTAAACTTTAATATCAACTCCTTTCTCACTTTCTTTTCAAGAAAATTCACTGTTCTATACCCTTAGATTTTTCTAGCAAATATCAGCTTGACCTGACTGCTCCAGTCCCCTGTTTGGCTGACCTACCTGCTCTAAGAGATCCACCTAGCAGTTTAGTTTTCTAAGATTAGGAACAAAAAACAGACTGAACCATATTTTTAAGTACTGTGAGCAAAAAATAAAGAGTTCGAATAAGGCCAGACATTCCCTAGTTGTCACCAAGTCATGTGATGATGTGAATGTTTAATAGTTTTTGTCTCAATTGCTGAACCCCCCACATTTTGATTTTGAGTACTCACTTCAGTTTGAGGTCCAAATTTAGCTCTTCTGCTGTAATATAATAATTTTCCCAATTAGTAGTAAGCAGTGGAAATGAACATTAATGTGGCTATCCTCACGGTCACTTTCCTCTAAGGTCTCTAAAACACATTTTCCAACCCCTTCCATGTGATCCAGATCATGTTATGGATTTGTTAACTTTGCAATACATTCGATTGAAACATCATAATTCTTTCCATGACAACAGTGTCTGATGTTACAGACACACAACCAGCAAGGTCAAGAGTTGACAGATGGAAGTTGGACCCATGCAATTACTTCTCCCAAACCATTAGAAAGAATGTAACAGAAGAAAGGTGGAACCTAGTCTAAAATACACCCAACAGTGTAAGACACAAAAATAACTGCTTCATATTTAATGAATCTTTGATATGACAACCAATCCAAGAATCTTCGAATTTCTTTTCCCTGGTAAAAGTCAAAACATTTTTGAGGCAGTGGCAGTTTATCTAAATTATTGTTTTTCCTCCATCAGTCCTTAGGCTTAATCTCATTTGCTTTTATGGATATGGTAACCCTTTTGAATAGCTTTTAACCTTTTAAAAGTCTCCTTGACCTGAAGAGCCTAAAAATGTTTAATACAATATTGAATGATAAAAATTGAACAAGCGAGTGCTTTTCTTACTATCAGTCTGCATGCAGCTTCCCGGGTCCCAGAACAGAGTTTCTCTCTGAATTAAAAAAAAAAAAAAAAAAAAAAAAAATTAAAATACCTGTATATAGCTTGCTTCTTGCTTCTACCAGAAACCTTCAGCTCTGACCTCTGTTTCATTGGCTCCATTGTTCCTTGTGCCCCCACAATATCTTGGCTTTCTCTTTTCCAGAGAAAGAATGTGTTTTATCCAGCAGCACCTCAGCTTCAAAAAGCTCTTACTTCAAGTGTCCAGTGCATCATTCCCGGTGAATTTAAGAAATCCTCAGCTTAAGATTGTTTCTTTCAATCGCGTATAATGTAGATAACTTCATGACTAAATGTAAGAAACCAAGCCTTTTGTTTGCCTGCCCCATCCCCCTTACCATAGTCTGTGGGACATTATCTATTTTGTGTTTAGTAAGATGTAGAACAAGAAGATGATCCATGAATACAACTCACTTTTTTTTTTTTTGATCTTAAGGTTTGTAGAATTTAATTACAAAATTAAAAGGAGTAAAAGCAAGAAGGTTTTTACATTCCCACCAGCCTGTGAGGAGGGACAGGGGCCCTCCAGCAGAAAGCAAGCCTGGATGGGTGGGTGGGTACGTGGGAAGAGCTGGGGAAGAGCTGCCTCACTCCCACAGGGCAGGGATCCACACTCCAGCATCCTGAGCCGAGGAAGACCTATTGTTGGGAATGTCAGTCAGCTGACATTTTGCCTCCTGCTCTCTATATCTTAGAGAGGGATCTGCATTTTCTAAGCCAGTTGGCAGCATGCATCACAAACAGCAACGCACTGCAGGCCGGCGGTATAGACTGTCACCCTGTGATAAGTGTGCCAGCTCAGTGGCGCAAAGGTTTTCAGATACCCTCCCTTGGGCTATCATTCCAGTAAGCAGCGCCTCCTCCTCCTGCTCCTCCCCTCTCCCTTGCACACACTGAGTGTCAGGCTCTCAAAGCTCACTTCTCAACATAGTTACAATAACCCAGCCCAGCCAGTGATGCTTAAAATTGAACCATGGTTCAGGGGAGCAGTAGGCTCTCCCTGCAAGCACCCTAATGTGTTAAACAGCCATGCCAGGTAGCGCTCTCCCTTCTGAGAAGCAGCTACTTAGAGAGACCATCTGTCAATAGAATAGAAGTTCGTTTTTATGCAAGTCCTCTAACCTAGCATTTGAAGGATAAACAAACTTGTACTTATATAATTTCCTTTAAGGGCAGCGTTTCCCTACATGTCAACTCTCGCTGCCTGCTTTGACTGCAGGACTAGAAAGGGAACAGAAGGGCAGGTTTTGGAGCCCTGGTAACTGAGCATGCACCTCCAACATGACTGCGTTTGTACAGCTGAGGCTCAACATGTAGGACTCTTTAGGTGGTTGGAATTATTTCATTTGGCACCACCATTGCCTCAAATAATACATATTTTTAGAGAAGCACTGCAAAAGTAAACTCAAAGCAATTGGGACATTTATTCTTCAGGTTTAAAATTAATTTCCTGTATTTCTCTGGCTTAAAAAAAAAATTCCTATTGGAATTGCCACCTTACGAGAAGAAAAATCAGAAACTATTTCTTTTACGCCCAGCCCAGTATCAGATGAAATGGAAAAGTGAGGGCTTCCTTAGCGTTAACCCACTGGAACTTTCCAGCTGAGAACTGAGATCTGCAGACTGTTTTAGGTTAAGACCCTGCTTCATTCCATGTTAGGTAATCAGATGTCATTTGGGCAAAATAAATGGGAAGCACTCAAGGAATCAGAAGAGGTGAAAGAGCAGAATCTGGTTTGGATAAAAGTTTAATTCTTCAGTTCCAAGAGGCACAGCCCTTCGAAGATGCTGAGCACAGTCAGACAGGAGTGGCCGAGTAATGAAGATGGATGCATCTTGTTATCAGCAAGCCGTTTACTAGGGCCTGACGTAACCTTAAACATTGCAGATAGCTCAATGGCACTTGCCACTAAACCCCTAATTAATGAATAGCAGGCCCTAAATTAACAATGTGCATTTACAGATGAATTCTGGGCACTCATTAAATGATGTTCAAATACCAGACAGCAACTGTTGGCTTATTCCTGCCGGAGTGCTCCATCCAGTGTGTGTTTAGGAGGAGTTTCCACGGGGGCTTTCCTATCTTCCTGGGCTGAAGACTAGTTGTGGAGCAGAAATGGACACTGTCCCCCTGGAATAGGGAGCAAAGAGATTCGAGTGAAGTTCTCAGTTAGTGACACCTGTGCCTTCAGTTACACTCGATCAGAAACAATCCCATATTTAGCTGGTGCTCCAATTAAGGTTAATTTTTTAAAAGTTCCAATTCCAACCAGCTCTGCCAAGGATAGAATAAGACTTTTCAGAGCACAGCCCCATGCTGCACATTCATGTGCTGGCTGGAATGTCCTCCGAGGGTGGGGATGAAGGGCTCAGACAATGTGTAGATTTGTTTGGAAAAAAAACCTTGATTCATAAACAAGGGCTCCTGGCGAGGGAGCTGGGGTCTGGCGGCAGTAGGGCTCCTTCTGACTGTCCTCTCCACTGAACCCAATGACCAGAGCCAACCAAAAATGTGTTCCACAGCCAACAGTAGCCCAGTTAATTGTCTAGCACGTTCTATTGGGGGGTTTCCTCTTGATTTCGAGGAATAAAATAGGAAGCTGAGGACTTGTAATGTCACAAGGTGTAGCCTATGTGTGGGAAGGTGTATATGTGGCTATTAAATGATATTATTGCCTTCAACTCTCACTGAAGTAAAATAAAGTCAGAAGCCAAGTATGAGTAAGACATTGGAAACTAAATTAAGTGGAAAGAAAAATTTTAAACTTCTGTGAGAGGTGGCCGTAAGAGAGGTTCTTGTAGCACTAAGGTGAGAAGTAGAAGTGGATTTCAGGGAAGCTGGTGTTCAGAAACATCTCCCTCTGGGTCGTTTCGGCTCTGGCTAAAAGCCCAGGGTAAGCCTTTCTGTTGTGGGAAGAAAGCATCTGAGGCTTTGACCAGTCACTCTCTGGAAGCATCCATGCTAAAGAAAGCACAGCTGCCTGCCTGCCAAGGGCACAGGGCAGAGGCTGGGTACCACCCAGGAGAATTCCCCCTATGGCAGTGCCGAGATCCATGTATGGTCAAAAGCAAAAGCATTGCCTTGTTTCTATGGACCTTTTCCACATTAGGCTTTTCAAACTTGTGTGTGTATAAATTCAGGGGAAGGATACTTCCTTAGCTCCACAGAGGCAATATGAGGGCAAACTAGATTGCCAAAGCAGAAAAAATAATAATAATAACAACTCCTGAGACTGGGGTTGTGGCTCAGTGGTAGAGCACTTGCCTACCAGGTGTGAGGCCTGTGTTCAATACTCAGCACCGAATATAAATAAATGCATAAAATAAAGATCCATCAACAACTGAAAATATATATAATTAAAAAAAATAAAACTCTCAATTTTAAAATGCCCAGGGTACTTTGTGCTGGGGTGGGGGGTTGGGATGGGGGGAGAATGCTATGCTCTTGATGTCTATCACCCAAATATCCCTGAGGAATTAATTGGGAGGAATTGAACAGAGTGGGGGGAAAACAGGTGTTTCCCTTTTCCCAAGGGCATTTCTCATTTATCATATAACTAGTCAAAAGTTTCTTTTTGAGCAGACTTTATCACATACAGATAGACAGAGGCTGTGTGGGAAAAAAAGCACCCTGAGCAATCATTTTAAGAGCTGCCCTCATTCCACATTGTGTGACTGAATACAAATCCTTTATTCTTCCCAGTTTGAAGATGAGATGGGGATTTAACCTCTGCTTGCCATCATTATCAGTTCACTGAGTCTCTGAGTATAAACCACAAAGCTCCCGAAAATGTAAGTTACTGGATGTTTGCCCTTGCCCCATTCCCCCCACATCCAAAGCAATCCAAATACAGAGCTTACTGGGAGGGGAGAAGATCAATAGAAATGAGTTTCTTATTACAACATTCCCCTGGAGTTCTCAGAACTCCATCCGTGGTTTCTCTAGTCCCAGTGGTCATACAATTAGAGAGGGGGAAAAAAAAAAGGTGGACTTCAGACAATGAAAGAGAATGAGCAAAGGACAGACGCAAATCACAGTATCTTTTTCTGCCTGCATTATAAGCTGCGTAACCCAGCTCATCATAGCATATGTATGGGCTGCATTTCCTCAGGTTTCAAAAGCCTGATGCTTCAGTCAGAAATGTGTGTCATAAGAAAGCAACAAAAGAGCTGTCCCTTATGTAAAACCCTCACTGGCAAAATCTCAAGAATCCCTGGCCCTTAGCTCTCTGATTCAAGGGGTCCCTGGGGGTGTGTCACATGTGTCCTGAATCACTGCAAGTGTCCTCTGCTCCCACCTCATGGCGTTTTCTCTACTTTCTCTGTCCTTCCTGACTCCCAGAATGACTCTCCAGAAGTTAAAATTGACATCAATCCTCTAGTCAGATATTTTCACCCTGACATTGTCTCTTTTAAGAGTCTGACCTTGGCCTAGAGAAGCTTTCTTGGACCTACATAAAAGAAACCCATTCTTTCTCCATCTAACATATTATTTAGGAAGTTAAAGGCCGGACATTTATTCTTGGAGGGTCTTCTCTTTGGAGGGAAAAGTCTTCTTCCCCAACCTAATAGCTATGAATTCTCTCCTCTGTCCCAAGAGTGGGACCAGCTCATTCCACCAGCTCAGATAGGACATATCAGGTCCACCCAAGTTGACTGACCCAGGACCCTCACTCTGAGAAGTCAAATATACATGATAAGGTAAAATAATTTTTACCAGCAGTGTCACTACTATGTATAGGATTATATACTGATTATATAATAAAGTTAGCCTTATTCTAACACCAGTGCTTTATATTGGACTACCTCTTATATTGACTTAATCCTATCTACCATAGTAAACATGGATCAGATACAATAGAAGTTTATTTCTCCTATTTAAAAAAGGAATAAAGAAAAAGAAAAGAAAAAGCCAACCCCACATGGATGCTCTCTAAGTAACAATCTGAGGTTCCTCCATCTTGTAGTACACTATCTTCAACATTCCTTAGCCTCTTTAACTTTCATTAACATACTACTTACAAAGCACTGGTAAAAACCAGCTGCATGAACCCTTAGATATAAGGGGTAGGGAGCTAAAATATAGTCCATGGCTAGGAAATCATTCCCCTGCAACTCTACACTCTGGAAGAGGCAGCCCAAGTGTTGACGTGAGCCAGGCTTCTTTGACACAGCACTTGACTGATGTGTATCTTAACAAAAGAACTATAGTAGTGTATATTCAATTTCAACTTGCCCTTATTTTGAACTCTTTATGTTTCAGATATAATATCCCATTTAGTTCTTTCCATGAACCTAAAATGAGGCAAGTCAGGTATTATCACTCTACTTTACACAAAGAGAAAGTTAGGCATCTTAAGAAATGTGTTGAAGGATAAACATGACTTAATAGGATGTCATCAGTAGTAATAGCAGAGTAAGGACCTCGAAAAATATGCTCTTTCATAAAAGCAAAAAGAACACTGGCAGAAAGTGTCAAAATCAAAATGTTCATAACTTTGGAAATGAAGCAAATGGAGTGCAACAAATCAAGTAGTGTTTATTTAAGCAAAAACAGCTAAATATTCATAAGAAAAGCAAGTTTTATGATATCACAGTTTGCACTCAGTAGCCTTGAAACCAAACAACTCCACAATGACTTTGAAATCCAGAATCTTAACAATCACTGGTAAATTCCTAGAGAATTGAATTGTTTGAGCAGTCTCCAGGTGAAAATGTGTCTTTATTCGACCTGATTTGGAGTTTGGTTATATTATGAGGCTTTTCTCTGAGGGCATGTATCAAAACAATCTATGGCAGTTGTGTAACTTTGCAGTTGCCTGGGGCAACCATAACAGTCTGGACAAATAAGCTAACCAAAAATCTTAAAAGGAAAAGCTGGGGAGTGAAATATCAAGTAGGGCTTTGAAAATCTCTGGCCCTTTCCTGGAAATCCAGAAAGTCATGTGCATACATACGTATATGGCTATACACATGCCCACATGAGACTGGAGAAGGCCCTACGCTCTCACCTCTCATTAATCCTGGGCCTCATCAGAAGCAAGAAGTGACTCGTTACATACAAGAAGACATTGTTCAGAATAATATCTGACTTCTTATCAGAAACCATGGGTGCCAGAAGGCAGTAGAATGACATATTCAAAGAGCTGACAGACTTATTGATCAAGAATTCTATATCCAGCAAAACTATCCTTCACAAAATAAAGAAAGAATTAAAACATTCTCAGATGAACAAAAACTGAGTTTGTAGCTAACCAACCTGTCCTGAAAGAGCTACTAAAGGGAATCCTTCCTAATGAAATAAAAGCACACTAGAAAGTAAGTCAATTCATTTGAAGAAATGAGAAGCATTGGTCAAGATAATGATATAAGTACATACAAAAGACCGTGTAAACATATCTTCTGTTTGCAATTGTTTCTTTCTGTAAGATTTAAATGACCACTGTTAAAGCAATTATAACTGCTAATAGGCAAATGATGTATAAATGTCATTCATTAGACAATAATATGACAAGGAGGGGAGATAATAGGGTTACATTAGAGCAAATTCTATGCATATTACTGAAATTAAGTTGTTATTAATATAAACTAAATTGTGACAAATTAAATGTTAATTTAACAACAGAGAGACAAAATTCATGAAGCAATTTGATTTTATTCTTTCTTATGTCTGAATAATATCCATTGTATAGATATAAAACATTTTGTTTACTATATAATAGAAAAATCTTGAAAACTTACTAAGTAAAAGATGTCAGACCCCAAAAGCCACACATACTGTATGATTCCAATTATATTAAATGTCCTGAATAGGCAACTTCATAGAGATAGGAAGTGGGTAAGTGGTTGCAGTGGTTAAAGAGAAGTGGAAATAGGGAGTAATTGCTAACGGGCTTTCTTTGGGGGAAGATGAAAATATTTTGTAATTGGAAAGTGATGATGGATGCCCAAATCCAGTGAATTGTATTCTTTAAAAGGGAAAATTTTGTGATATGAAAATTTATCCCAATTTTTAAAATTATAATAAATTTAGCTTTAAATATTTTATACACACACACATACACACACACACACACACACACACATGCACACACACAGCCCAAACTTAGTTAAGAAGTCTACATGTATGTCTGACTCTGAGCCTTTTTTCCTGTCATTCTTTTCTATGTAGAATAAATTTAAAAAGAGAAGCATTGAAATAGTTCTAAGATTTTTGCAGTTTATTAGCTATTGTAGAAAGTATTTATTTTGATTTCACAATATGTTAGAATTCTTTGTTGCTGTGTAACAAATTACTATGAATTTAGAGGTTTTAAATAGCACACATTTATTATCTCACAGTTCTCTGGGGTCAGGGGTCCAAGCACTGGGTAGTTGGAACCACTATTGAGTTCTCACCAGGCTGAAACTGAGATGTTGTCCAGAGCTGCAGTTCTCATCTGGGGCTCTGAGTCCTCTTAGAAGTTCACTGGCTCTTTGTGGACTCTAGTTTCTTAAGGTTACAGGATCACAGACCCCAGCCCCTACTGGCCACCTGCCCTCCCTAACCTTGTGGCCTTTTGTGTCTTCATGGTTAGCAGGACAGCATCTCTGTTGTTCCTTCTGATTCTGACTTCTGGATTCTCTATTAAATGTTCCACCTAATTAAGTCAGACTTACTCAGGATAATCTTCCTTTTGATTCATTTAAAGACAACTGGTTAGGGACACTGGTCACATCTGAAAAATCTATTCACCTTTGTCCTTCATGGAACTGAAACAAGAGAGTTAATGTTATGGCATCTTATTCACAGGTGAAGCCCACACTCCAGGAGAGAGGACACTCAGGACAGGAGTCAATGGGGTCATTACAGAATTCCACTATCAGAAGGAAGCGGTCCCTATGTGCCAACCAGGTAAGGGCCTTGCTAAGCCAAGAGCATATACAAGCATGGTCACTGTTTGGATATCATTTGGGGAACCTTCACCATCAGAACTGCACCATCAGAACCAGCCTCTGCTTAAGCACCAGCCCTAAAAGTATTTTCCAAACCTGGTTGTCCAGCAGAATACTGCACTTGAGAATTCCACCCCTTAATTCAATATAGAAGGTATATTGATTAACCTTATCTATGCTTAACTCCTACAACACACACACACACACACACACACACACACACACACACACACACACCCTACACAACCTTATGTTGTTGAAAAGTTCCAAATTGGCAGCAGGTTGAGAACCCTTAGCCCCAGACTTTGCAAATCTCAATTATTTGAGATGAGACAAAATAGCACTGTGAGTAAATTCTATGCTGGCTTGTAAATAATTAAATTTACATCCATATGTAACTAGTTACCTTGTTTAATTTGATCACTAATTCCTCCTCGCTTTTTATTCATAGGGGAAAAGAACTCCAGCACAGAAAAAGAAATCCATGGTTTAAATCACAGACAACTATGAATTCAAATCTCCACCCCATTTGTAAAATCTCTACAGATTACTTAAAATCTGTCTTTGGTTTCTCATCCATAAAGTGGGCTAATAGGACCTGCCCCACCCACCTCTCAGGCTGTGGTGAGACTAAAGAGGACCAGCAAACTTTTCTAAACACAAGTCACTGGAGAAGGCAGTCTCCTTTCAGTGGACTCCCTCATTTTTGGACTGCTGTGGTTCCTTGGGTCTGTCTTATGAACATCCTGGGACAGCCAGTCCTCCTGCCCCCATATTTTTGGAAAGAGAGGAAGAAGACTACAAGGAAGCTTTCCATTTTTCCCTGGCTGCCTGCCTTCCCAATGTTCAGCCTCCCCTTTGAGGGATCAGCTTGATAGGAAAAAAAAACCCATACATCTGTGCACATTAAAGGTTGTCCGTAGGTGGAGGGGAAAAAATGTTCCCTAGAAAATTTTAATATCCTATAACACTCCTCCCCCACATTGCAAAATTACACATAGATTGGGCACGCGTGGCCAATTACTGCATGAAATACCACTCCCACACCACCACGCCACACTTCCCTCTGCACCCACCCAGTTCCTGTGATTAGTAACCCTCAGAGGCAGCTCCCTGCCACTGGCTCACCCAGCCTCTTGCACTCAACACTTCCTTTCTCCCACCTGCAGGGAGAGGTTAGGGAAGGCAGCACATGTGGTCTGACATGAAATGGAAAGAGAAATACGAAATTCTACATGAAGACAGTACCAAATTCACCTTTGAGCAGTAGTTTGCTCAAACTTGCAAATAATTAGACCTGTTTTATCTAGTTGAAAGGATTGTTTGGAGCATACAGTGAGATAATAGATGTCAAGTGCAGTTTGGAGTCTTTTAAGCACTATATAATGATATGGTTTAAGGGCAAGATCTGAAAAGGGGCTAACTGAAATTAGGAGAGATAATTCTCATTCTCCCAAAGTTTCTCCCACATACTAGCTGTCATTTTATCATAAATTGGTTCAGAATTTGGGCTTTTCATAAAACAGGAGCCAAACCTGGAGTACAGAGGGTAGCTGCCTATTTGTCTCAAATGGGTAACCCAGAGCCAGGGCACAATATAGGAAGGGAAGCCCCGGGAGCTAGAAACTTGGCTTGTTTGGTGGACTGCTGTATCCCTGGCACTTTAGAGCACTGCCTAACACATACTAAGCACTCCATAAATGTTTGTTGAATAAATGCATGAGTAAATGTTTACCGGCTCAAGTTCAAAAAACTGTAAAATTTTATTCGACAGAGTTAAATGGCAGTCATTTTCATCTCGAGAAGGAGAGCAAGCAGGGCTCACTCAAGGCAAATCTCAGATTCTGTGAGATGCTCACTCTGCATGTCCTTCTCTTACCTTCTCAGGGTGGCCTTCCTGCAGCCTCTCTGCCTCTCTAGAGTTCTCTTGTTTTCTCATTCTGGCACATTCTGCACTGTCCTGTGATTGTTCTACTCGGAATCTACCCCAGGCCTTCTTATTCATGATCCCAAATTGCTTTAACTCTCCAGCTTTTCCCATTCACAAACTTCCCATCAACACATCCTGCCCTGAGAGGTCATAGTACAAGCTGAGAAATAGCACCCATACCTCAAGTAGTGAGTTTGGGTGTTTTTTGCATTTTTGTGTCCTGTTTCTCCAGTGTCTGCTCTGCCAGGACCCCGACTTCCTCCCCAAGACAGCCACAGTATACTCATCACAGCCACATGTGGCTTATTGGCCACTAACTTGTTATCTTATTGGAGGATGTTATATCAGTCAGAATTCTCCAGAGACCAGGAGATTTATCATAAGGTACTAGCTCACACGAGCCAATGATGTAGTTTCAGTCTGAAATTGAGCAGGTATAAGACTCCAGAAGAGTCAATGTTTCAGTTCAGTCTTCTGGAAAAAAAAAAAAAAAAAAGTTCCAACTCCAACAGTCAGGCAGAAGGAGTTCCCACTTACTCGTGGGGAGGTCAGCCTTCCCCTTCTAGTCAGATCTTTGATTGACTGGATGTGGACTGTCTTGGCCCATTTTGTGCTGCTATGACAGAATACCTAAAACTAGACAGTTTATAAAGAACAGAGACTTATTCTTTATCATTCTGGAGCTTGGTAAGTCCAAGATAGAAAGCTGCTTCTGTTTGAGGTCCTCCTTGCTGCATCAGAACATGGTAGATGGCATTGAATGGAAAACAGAAGAAGAAGGAGCTGAACTCAATTTTATTACAAACCCACTCCCTTGATAATGACACTTATCCATTCCCACAGGACCTAATCACTTCTTCAAAGACCCGTCTCTCCACACTTGTTGCATCAGGGATTAAGTTCCCAGCCTAGGAACCTTGGGACACACATTCAAACCATAGCAAAGCCACCCACATTAGGAAAGAGAATCTGCTTTACCCAGACTGCCAATTTAAATGTTGATTTCATCCAAAAATATTCTCACAGAAACACCCAGAATAATGTTTGACCAAATATCTGAAACCCCCAGCCCAGTCAAGTTGATGCATAAAGTTGACTATCACAGATATCCACCTACCAACCCAAAAATAAGCTTCTCTGAAGTCTTCTACTTCCCTTTTAGAAGTAGAAGGATCTGGAATTGAAGGATCCCCCCCCCCTACCACCACTTAAAAAAAAAAAAAAAAAAAACTTAACAAAAATGAAGGTCAGTGCTCCCAACCTCAACCTTATCCCACTTTCTAAGCCTGAAGCCCCTCAACTCTATGAGAGAGCTGCCTCTGCTGGAAGCCACATCTTCTCTCTTCTTCTCTGCTCAATCCCCATCCAGTCCTACAAATGCTGACCTCGGCTGTGCCTATAATACAAGCATCCTGTTAGGTAAATTACAGTGGAAGTCTAATGACAAGATGACCCTATCACCGTTATGTGTGTTGTTAAATGTATATCAAATAAACATCATTGTAATTTTTACTTAATACTAAGACATGGGATAAATAACCAAGGACTCGAGTTTGAACCCTAGCATTACCACTTATCAGAAATATGAAAATGGACAAAACCCTAAAATTCGTTGAGCCCTAGTTTTCTGCTCCTTCCCCTTATCTACCTCACAGTAATTGTTGTGATAAATGAAATAAGGCCTGATCTTGGAATGGAAGTACTGTAAGGTGCTTTTGTAAAATGTTTTATACTTTGCATTGTTTTTAGTCTTCACAATTTGTTATTTATATAAGCTACCCCTTATTACTTAAAGATTAAAATTTTTAAATGTCTCTGAAAGATAGGAGCCTCAAACACACTCTGCTGTAGATTCCCAGGAATCAACCAGAAAAATGAGGAAAAGAAACTTAGGATGTGGCAAAAATCAAAGAGCCAGAGTGACCGTGGAATAGCTGCAACTCACAGGAGCCTTATTGTCCTTGGAGGCGGCGTTTCGTTTGCCGTAGCAGGACAGAGATACTGTACTTTAAGAAAGGCCTTCATTTATCATAAAAATGATACTGGGTATCATGCAGACCAGCTGTGAGGCTCTCCAAGGGTGAAAGAGACAGGACAAATTGTATCCAAGTACCGAGGGAGAGAGGGTCACAACTCTTCCAGTGCAGCTGCGTAGCCCATTGGGCAGTGACAACAAAACCACCCTAACTCAAATGCCAGCAATGCAAAGGTGGGTGGTGTCAGAAGGCACATACAGGGAAAATTCATATCTCTGCTTTATAATGGATGTTCTCTTGTACTCAAAAAGCTTCAGTGAATTATGAAAGACATTTATCAGACATTAGAAAAATTCCAATGTTGGAAAAAATTTACCATCATTTATCAGAGGCTTGAAGCTACAATGTATTTTTCATTATGTGATATGGAAACACATGTGCAATGAGTGGGTGGGTGTCTGGTTCAACACCAAAACCACATTGTGCAACTGGTAACTGGATTCAGCCGAATACAGGCTGGTACACCCTGGGTCACAGAGCATCTTAAAGCCAGAAATAAAAAATTATTCAAATGGTACTTAAACCCAACAATGACAACTGAAACCCCTTTACCATGTAACGTAACCTTTGTTATCTCGTGTTGAGAAAAATAGGCTTGAACATAATCCAGTCAAATGCACTCAATGTTCGATGTTAGACACAATCAACTCCGTCTTATACCTTTTTCTCCATCAAAAGTCAACAAGAGATTCACTCTTAATCACTCTGCTTCTCCTTGGCCTGATAAGTCCTTAATTGTACTTAATTGATCTCAATTTGTACCTCTGAATTGGCAAATCATGACTTAATTCAGAAATACAGAGGTGCCGTACATATCCTTGTCTCCTTCGGTCCCTGTCAGCAGTCTGGTGCAGAGTGTCAAGAGAACTACTTTTACTTTTCTCTTATATAAGAAAACACTAAGTCAAAGAATGGCTACCAAGGTTTGTCCACCACTTATTATCAGACCTGATGGGAGAGCCCAGGCTTCAGGGCCCGCCAGTCCAGTGCTCCTCAAATATGGAAAAGAACGTCTTGGCACTTAAGGTTGTGAGACCCTCACAACGGGCTCCTCTGGGACATCTCGTAATTTCCTCTTCAGGAGCTCCTTAAGAACAGCATAAAGGGATATCCAGCTGGAACCATTTACACAAACTGTACAGCCTGGAGGCAGGGGATGGACTTAATGACCCTGGGCTAATCAATTCCTGCTTCCTAACACAAGGAGTGATTGCAAAGTAATGATCCACCAGCCCCAGACAAACATCACAGTTATACATTAAATGAAGTTTCTGATTCCTCATTCCATGATAAATGTATGGTTAATCCTGATTCCTGATCCATCATAAATTGCTCTTCTCTTCAGGGTCACTAAGTGACATTTGACTGTGAGTTGTAGAGGAAGTTGAGCTGGAGAGCCTCAGCTGGAGTGGGCGCAATATTGTAGGTATGGTAAGTGTTCGCATTAATCTACTGCCATCTGTCTTTATTTTGCTAACCCACTCAATCGGACACCATAAATGTTAACAGACATAAAAATGCTTTTCTTCGACATTAGGCACACATATCTTCTTGCTTCACCTCCTGAATCTCAGACAGCCCTCGATTATCACAAGCAATGCCACGATGAACCCCCGGCTCCCCAAAGTGGCTCTGAACAGGGATGCCATATGAGGCGTTGCTCCAAATCCACAACCAGTATTTGGATTCCATTTCAAAGCTTCAATGCTCCTGTTCTTGGCAGCACATTTCTTCCCCTTCTTACACAGAAAGATCCAGAATTCAGCCTTTAGCTCATCCTCTAAGAATGTGGATTCAAACTGGGCTAGTGAAGGTTAAGACAATCACTCTCTCTTCTCCTAAGCTGATTGTGATAGAGGTAGCTACATTTCTACTCCTGGCCCCACCGTCCTACAGATCAAAAAAAACAGAGCAGCCCCTATGTTCTTACTACTATCTACTTTATGAAAAAAACATTCATTTGATGACTTGAGTAGAAAGGTTCCATACAAGAGCCTCACTTATAATTTCTGAGAAATCTGCCATCTCTCTGGGCCACCGCAGACTCCTTTGAAGCCTTTATCACCTTGAGTTTACTTTGGAAATTTCTGAAAGGACTGTGAAAAACCTTAAGAGTTTTGAAGAATCTTAGGATTATGCTGAGACCCTTTATCTACACTGTTGATATGCTGAGGTGTGCTGCCCAAATCCACCCTCTGGGACCAGGACTCATTCCCTCAGCTGCCAGAAAGGTTGAACACCATGGCTCTTAGCTGAGTTCCTCTTAAGATGTTCCCCAGAAATCCACCCAATCTAGGATCACATCCCAATCACAACCTAGGATTGACCCATGTATGGATTTAAAGGTCTAGAGCCCAGCCCCAATTCAAGAGAAGTCTGCAAGGCCATCCCAACTCTGGAGACTACCAAGGGATCCTGTGGCCAGGGTCACCCTTTGCTGTGACAGCATTGCTGTTTGACTTCTCCCTGTTTTTACTCGAGTTCTCTTCTTCCCTCCCCTTCCCTGCAAAGACAGGACAATTCTCAACCCACCCTCGGAGTTCTCTTCCTGAGGAACCCACCTTACAACATGGTTACTTGAAAGACAAGGAGTTTAAGAACCAGAATCAAATGCACATCAGTGTGTTGGCTTATGTTTATTCTTCTTTTCAATATGGCTGATAATTCTTAACTTTGGGCCACAGGGAGCCTATATTCTAGGAAATGGTTTTCACGGGTGACAAAGGAACATTATTGAGCCAGGTAATATAGAATATATAAGCTCTGCTCCTTCAAACATAATTGATTTTACAGTATTAAACACTGTATCACTCTGAGCCAACTGCCAATTTTGTATTTGTTGAAATGTAGGTCCTTGTGTGAGAGAGGGTTTAAAAAAAAAAAAAAAAGATTGGTAATATGTCACTCACCTTTCTGAACTTCCTGTCCCCTTTGCAGGTCAGCATTTGGGTTTCACTCTCCCATTCTCCTTTAAAATGTCTTTGGGAACCATATTCTAACTAACGGAGTCAAATCCTATTATTTGTTTATAGTGATAGAAACAAGAAAGAAAGTAAGTCTATCCCATTTGACAAGCTCAAGAGGAGTTTCTTGCTCCCTAGCCTACTGGCTGGCACAGCTACTGTATCAGCCACCAGCCCCACTATAAATGGGTGTGAGCTCAGAGGCTCGTGTTCTCATCCCTGTGTTCCTCCAACCTTTCTAGTTCTTCACGTCTCTAGACCTGTACTTCTTGTTCTGGTTTTGCAATGCCTGAGATTGTCTCCATTTGTCTCAAAGGATATTAGGAAAAACAAAAAATGATTGAAATAGAAGGGTTTTAACTTATTAACTGAAAAACATATATTTCCTCCAAGACCTTTGGAAGGAAGGGAAAGTGATATGAAATCAAGATAAGAGCCCCAAGTTACACAACTTTCAAGCTCTTATGAGTCATTTTATGAGTCTGGCCCACAATTACTGTCTGTGTCTATCTGGTTCATTCAGGCATCCAGTGGGAAGAGAGAGAGACTGCAAGCCAATTCCAGAGCTGTATACTTTTTTAAATCATTAACTGTAACAATGCCCTTTCCTAGATAAAGTGAGAAATACCCAAACAAAATGGTCACTACTTCACCAAAATACTTACAAAATACTTACTCTTTGGTGGCCATAGTATGTTACTTCAGTTTCATAAATGGTTATTTATAAGCCTATAATTTTAATATCCATCCATAATGACAAGGTAAAGCACATAATCTGACATAAATGTTGATCCAAAAGGTAGGAGTGTGGTTGTAAGAGAGAGTGGACCGAGGTATGGGGAAGGTAATCATACCATGGTTTGACGTTCTCTATTTTCCAAAGGCTTTTATTGAAGCATTTCTCTCAGTAATGCTGATTTTGCAATTACATAGCAACAAGGCATTTGAAATAACTTTTTGAACACTCTAAGCATAAAAACTTAAACCTAGGTTAGGGGTTTATGGAAAGCAACTTTCTTCAAGTGTTTTCTGCTCAAATATTCCATGCTATTGCAAACAACAGGAAAAGTGTATTCCCAGAATCAGGAGAGGCTATGTCTCCACTGGGAAAGAGTTAAACAAAGGGAACAGATTCCATCCAGTCAGGGACTGAACACTGAAGGAGAGTTTCTTCAGATGATGTAATGCTTGAATCCTGATATCCTTTTGAAAAGGGCTTGTGGTTGAAGTTTCTTTAAACCAGACTGAACTGGAATTTCCTCCCATACCAAAAGTCTTCTCTGCCCTCTACATCATTTTCTTAGGTAGGTTTGTTCAAAGAGAGTATATTTTATTATGTTTGACCAAAAAAAGCACTTTTGAAACTTATTTGCATTTGGATCCTTCAGCTGCTACTCTCCATTGGTCTCTGTGGGCCCTTTTATTCCTTACATGGTCATGACATGGGACTAAGTGCTTAATAGAAAATTCTGAAAGACACCATCTCATCCCAGTCACCCTCTGACTCAGCGTCGGCTCTTTTCGTTTATCTCCTTTCCACAGATCTCCCCCGAGTGGGGAGGCTTGTAATGAATGAAGACAGAGACCAACACTTTTTCCACTCTGTAGCAAGATGGAAAGTTGTTGGGGCCTGCATGGCAGCTATCAATGCACTTTCCCCCTTTCCACTAGGATGCTGTTGACAACCAAATAAGTGGGACAGTTCCAATGACAGCAGGTCTGGTGAACTCAGGAAACCCAGTCAAGGCAACTCAGAAACTTGTTCATTCTCTTGAGAGCCTTTGCTGCTCTCGGTCACTGACGGAGGGATGTACAGTACACATAGAAAGACAAGGGTGACATGCTCTGGCCTTTGTTTTAGGCATGCTTTTAACTTAAATCCTGGAGCTATCAAGAATTATATTCAAGAAATGGCAAGAAAGTTGGTGAAGAGCCTCAGGCATGGCAAAAATCAGTACATCTTCCAAATGGGCTAAGAAATACCATCCTTTATGCAAACTACTTCTAGATTTAGAATAAATTGTTTCTTCTGAAAGAATTAATTCATCATTTACCGCCCCATGAAATCAAACCTTAAAATCTTATGGTTAACAATAAATTTTTCCGAATCTTCTGTTTAGAATATACTGAAAAATAGCTATTAGTTTTCCAAAGTAAATGTATGTCCAACATCATGGCACTAAATGAACTAATATTTGTGAATGTTCTTTGGAAACATACAACTGTAAAAACAGGCATGGTTATTTTTAAGTCCACCAGCTCTTATTCACCATATGGTTCACCTTTAGGGCAAGTGGCCTCTGAGAGAATAGAACCTCAATTCTTTTGCCCTCTATTTTATCTCTGCCCATTAGCACCTGAAACACTATAATGGCTTGATAAAGATTTGCTAAAATGAATTGAAATTTGAATTCACAGATGTTTATTAAGCACCTAGTATATAAGGCCCAGTCCTGACAGATGACAGCAAAAAAAAAAAAAAAAAAAAAAAGAAGTTCAGAGTGTAGTTTCTGCCTCCTCGAAGAGAGGACTCAGTGTAACTAACCCCAGTACTCTGTCAATCCAGATTTCAAGGGAAATGATTACAATCCCAATGCCCTCCGAGTCAGGCAGGCAATGTTAACAAGTGCAAGGAGGCTACTGCTTTAAGATCATAGGGTGTCATGAAGATAGAGGGACACGGCAGAGTGCAATCCTTGCTTAAAATTATAGTTAGTTATTTAATTTCAAAGATTTTGTAATTACTGTACTAACAAAGTAGGTCTGTTAAAATTTTGGCAGATTGTACAATCATGAAAAGGAATGAGATTTTGGGTACATGCTACAACATGGATGGACCTTGAAAAAATTATGCTAAGTGAAAAGAAGCCAGATAGAAAGAACCAATACTTTCATTACTATTATCATTTTTTTTTTTTGTACCAAGGATTGAAACAGGGGCACTTAAACACTACTGAGCTGTGTCCTCAGCCCCTTTTTATATTGTATTTTGAGACAAGATCTTGCTGAGTTGCTTAGGGCCTTGCTAAGTTGCTAAGGCCTTGTGATCCTCCTGCCTCAGCTTCCTGAGCCTCTGGAATTACAGGTGTGCACCACCATGCCCAGCAGAAAAGAATAAATACTTATGATTCCACTTATAGAAAATATCTAGAATAGGCAAATTCATATATTCAGAAAATATATTAGAGGTTAACAAGGAATGGGAAATTATTGCTTAATGATTACAGTGTTTCTGCCTTGGAGTGATGAAAGGTTTCAGAAACAGTGATGTTGATTGCACAACACTAAGAATGTAACTAATGCCATTTGGTTGTAAACTTACAAGTGGATGAAATGGTAAATTTTATGTCATATAATAATATGCAGCAAATTATTTACCATGATAATATTTTTAGCCTGGCACAGTGGCACACAGCTGTAATTTCAGCTACTTGGGAAGTTGAGGAGGGAGGATTGCAAGTTCAAGGCCAGCCTCAGCAATTTAGAGAGGCCCTGAGAAACTTAGTGAAACCTTTTCTTAAAATAAAAATAAAAAGGGCTGGTGGTGTGGCTCAGTGGTTAAGCACCCCTAGATTTAATTCTCAGTATCAATAATAATAATAATGTTTTAAAAAAATTTCTAGAAGATTCAACTCAATCTGGCTGGCCACTTGAGGTTTTGAATCCTGGCTTGACACTCTATTCAATAATTCTTTGGCAAATAAAGGAAAACATAGCTTTTCCCGCCGCCATGATATCCTAGAGTTTAGTGGAAATGATACAGTATTTTGATTCACAAAGCAATGAGCTTCACCATCAGTAATATGGGGAAAAGAAGAGTACCTACATCCTAAAATTATAGTGAAGAATATATAAGATAATTTTTGTAAAGCTCTTTTTATAGTGACTGCCTTATTATTATTTTATTAACAATTATTAACATTAGATAGACTAATAAGAATATTATTATGATTATTATTTTTAAAAAACTAGAAAAATAATGATTTGCATTTTTATTGCTAACCTAATGATTTGTGCACTTACTTGAGGATGGTTGTCGGCTTAGAAAGTACAGGCCCTCCAAGGTAGAGTTTATAATGATGTTTTTGACATCATAACCAGTCTAATGACATTACCATCTTGCTGAAAATCCTTTCATGATTCCCTGTGGCTTTAGTAAGTCCCAAGTCCTGCAACAAAGGTTTAGCTCTTCAACTTTGTGATGGACACTGTGCCCTCCCCATCATCTATTCTGTACATCCCAGCACTGATGAGTGTTTTGCAATCTCTGTGCTTCCAGGAAAGCTGACTCCTCCTTGGCTTTCGAGAGAGATCATCTAGTCCAGGCCAAGCTAAGCAGGTCATTCCTGCCTCCGCAACACAGTGCATGATATATGACCAGAAATATGACTACCACTCCTCCAATCAGGATGAATCTCAAGCCTCCGATCTAGTTTCTTTCTTTTCTAGGTGGTATGGAAGGTAGGTATAAGGGCCAGAGCTACTACCTGTTCCTTCAAACTTAGGAGACACGAGTCAATGAGTGGGGCAGAATAGGGCCCAGAAAACCAGAGAGGAATAAAGAGCTCTGGTTGAAGTAGTGACTACAGCTGTCCCACCCCTGGATTTTTCTGTTTATTGAGCCAATAAATTATCTTTATTATTGTAACTAAAGATCTTAGCTGGTTAAAAAAAAAAAAAAAAAAGTTAAGTCTCTTTTTGCTGTACTGTCCTCCACCCTGCATTCCAAACTAATCTGCGTTCTGTTTAGAACACCAATGAGTTCCACTGATCGTACGATTCTCACCAAGCACTCTCCCTCCCTGGACTGTTTTTCGCCAAGCATTTTCCTCCTACCATTACACTCCTCCTCGGTTGGCCCTGGTTAATTCCCATTCATCCCTAATGGTTCAGCCCAAACATCATTTTTCCAAGAAAGCCTTCATGGATCTGTTAATCTGGGTCAAGTTCTCTTCTTATGGGCACCATAACATTTAATCCTTCTTCATAGATTTGCCACCATGATAATTAGATAACTGTCTAATCAGTTGGCTGACATCTATCTCTCACACTTGTCTACATTGTTCACAGCGGCTCCATCCCCAGAGCCTCACACAGATCTTATCCATAAACTATATAGTTAATAAATAAATATTACACTTGAATAAATATTCCTTTAATTCCTGAGGCTAATTGTAAAAGCTTTGGTGGAGACCCAGGCAAAACCAAAAATCCCTTATAAGCAAACCATTAAGTGATAAAGGAGGGGTTAAGATAAGAACGAGCTGCTGCTCTCTAGCTGTGGATGAACCACATGCAACAAATACTGGCTAGGGACCCACTCTGCACCACTCTGGACTGAGGTGCAGAAGGCATCAGCCCTGCCCACCAGGGGCTCTTTACTGGACCTTAATTAGCGGGGCCTAGAGAATACTGCTGCTGTGTAGGATTCCAAGTCACATCTTTTACTCATTGCTTTGGTGCTTAGTTCAAGCAGGGTCAAACCTACATTTAGCCTTTGAAAAAAAATCTAACTTTGCCTGTGTCCTAAATAGCAGAAAAAGCATAGCTCTCAAGCCCTCCTTTCTTGCAGTTTCCTTTGACTCTGCCTTTAATCTCTAATGCTTGGAGACAAAGAGTATTGGTTGCCTTCAAGCCAATCCTCTTCAGGTATATGAAAGCATTTTGTAAAATCAACCCTCTGTTCACATTCAAGTTATACTACATCATCACCCAGCAGCAAGAGATGGCAAGGGCCTAAGAATAAGTAAGGATTCTGGGCGGGAAGTCAGGATGATCCAGAAGCCAGAATCAATTTTCGTTCTGAACCACACAGAACAGGATAGCTGAGTGTCTGCCAGCAGAGCCAGGCATTGAATTGTAGAGGCCCCCATTCAAACCCAGGCTTTCCCACTTCCTAGCTTTATATGACCTTGTATGTGTTACTATGCTCCCTGAGCCTCAGTTTTCTCATCTATAGATCAGGGATAAAAAGCACTTGCTTCTTAGGAGGAAATGAGATAAAATATATAAAACACTTTGCACAGATCTGACGCACAGAAACTGCTGGATACATTTTAGCTTATTATTTTTTAATCCTTTGGGAGAAAAGAAGAGATTAATGCCAGGGCTTCTTTCCCCAGCTTTTGTTTTGAGCTCAGGCTGCTTCATCCAGTGATGACCTGTATTGACTCCATGAGCAGATGCTTCCTTGGAGACTTTCACTGTATTTCCCCCCTGGGCCCACTTTACCCTGAAACAGTAAGCACGGACGGGGAGACAGTTTAATGCCATTGCTTTACATCCTGATAACAGCGTTGTTGACATGTCAGCCCTCCATGTCAAAATATTATGACAACCATAATAAGCAAAATAAAATTTAAAACATTTATTGATTTTAAGTGTTATCATTTCCCTCTATGATCAGTGACATACGATGTCAAAGGTGATATATTTGAAGTTTATTTTAAGCAAGATAATTAATGAATTGGGTTTAGGAGTTGAGTATTTAACATATTTTATGATGCACTTTGGTGAAAAAGCCCCTTAGGTAGTGACATATCAGCAGAAGTATACAATCCCAGTGACATCCTTCCTACCAGGGCTCCATGCCCACACACACACACACATGAGATGAGAGAAGAGATGGAACGATGCTGTTGAAATTGCTCACACCATCCTGATAGAAATCAATAACCAATCTGGCATTCATAAAAAAAAAAAAAAAAAAACTAAAGAGAAGCCAGGCATGGTGTCACATGTCTGTTATCCTAGCAGCTGGGGAGGCTGAGGCAGGAGGAGGACAAGTTCAAAGTCAGCCATAGCAACTTAGCAAAACCCTAGACAATTTAGTGAGATCCTGTTTCAAACATAAAAAGGGCCAGGGATTTGGCTCAGTGGTAAAGCACCTCTGAGTCTAATCTCCAGTACCAAAAAAAAAAAAAAAAAAAAACTTAGAATTGGGCTAATGGAAATCTGGTCTTCATTTTATCCTAGCTCCTTTACCATGACCTGTCTTCTATCAGCTGATGGCTCCCTAGCAGGGATGGAGACCGGGTTGGGGTTGAAGGCAGGTTCAGCCAAGCCACCCTATCGGCTCCATCAGCAGTGAAATAATGTTCCCTTGAGCACAGGATTTAGCGGTGACAAAATCCAGGTACTGAAGTTGAAAGTTCGATGCCATCCCACAGCAGAGAGTGCCCATTGGCATGACAGCAAGGCAGAACAAGGAGAAAAGAAAAGAGGAACAGAGACGTCAATGACAATTAGAGATTTTTCTGACAGGGCCTATGCTAAACGAGTTATAGAGGCAATTACCCTAAAAAATTTGAAGTGGCCATTTGCTCAGTAACCTAGACCGACCTGCCACCCAAGCAGAGATTGCCATAAGAAGGGAATTTATGGTGGTAGAAGGCCGGTTTAGCATAAATTACCTCAGGGAACAGATTTAAACCACTTACGTTTTTAAAAATTATGCAACAACAACAACAACAACAAGATGAGTTTATGCAAACTCGATACCAATTGCAGAACGGGGCCCTCTAAGTCTTTATCTGCAAAGACGCGGCCTTCCTCCTCGCCTGTGTGTTTTCTCCGGCTGGATGAAGATTCACAGCATTAATACATAATAACTGTATCTCACTCCATTACAGGTAGTTCAAGGCCGCTCGGCATAAACGATATGCATGGCTTTGTGTCTTCATCTTTAAAACCACCAAATATGTTGGTCGCAGACATATGTTAGCTTTAATGCATCCCCTGCCATAAAAGTGCTGCTTAAGACTAATGAGCAAACGAATGTTTGTTTAAACCTCTTTGTGAAAATCAAACAAGCTTTCAACAGCTATTCGTGTATTTATCGTCAGATGTGAATCATCACTTAGGTGCTGTGCCCTCAACTATTACCAGCTAATGCTCATAGTTCGGCGGCACTAATTCACTCGCTAGAGTTTTTGTTCTGGGTTTTTCTTCTCACCCCCACCCCCGCCCAACTTCTTCCTATCTGTCAGTAGAAAAGCTCTTTGTGAAAAGTCCCATGTTGTCCCTGGCAGAGCTGACAACACTTGGGCCCATCCTAGCCAGGATGCTGTGTTTAGAAGGGTCATGGCCTCAGTGAGTCTGCCAGCACTGTATTTCACCCAGCACCTGTCTGTCTTGGGTCCCACACTGAGACCCTCCTGAGCAAAGCAGCACAAGCCCAGCACTCGCCCTGCCTCTGCCCCCACCCCTCCTCACAAAGTAGCTGTTTTTTTCAGACTAGCAGCACCTGAAAAGCTCCCACAAGATTTACCCATTATATTAAATAACAGGTTTTAGAAGCTGGGAACTGTTATTCTAGTGTTGCTGGGTGTCATTAAGGTTGCACGTCTATGCTTGTTTAATTTTTCTTCTGCCATTAAGCAAACTAAATGCTTGGAGGTTTTTTTTCCTGTCTCAGTGGGGTCCACCCAGAATAGAAAAGAGAATAAGTGTTCCAGGGTTGTGTAACTGGGTTTTTTTGTTGCTTTCATTATGAGGAAGGAATTAAAAATCCCTCCTAGTCAGTACTTAAAATATCAAAGTCATTGTTTAATGCCTTTGAGTCACTGTACAACTAATTCAATTGCACAGTGTAGCGCCGTTTCACGGTGTGTGAAACACAGATAGTACATAGAAGTGATTGCAAAGTTGAATAAACACCAAATTAGTTTTAAAAGTCTGCAACTTCCCGGTGGAGTCTTTCAAACTGAAAGACTATTGTCTGACAAAGTCAATGGTGGCCAAAAGGTTGCACTACCTTCTGCTTGTGTCAAGAATGTTCCCTGACGCTGTGGAATCTGAAGGAGATTCTGTTCCCCCGGGAGGCATGGGCACAACTCAACATGAACTTGCCCGCCTGTCACCCAGGAGACATCGCACCACAACATGGCCCAGTGTGGGCAAGTGAGGGAGAAGCCAGGCTGGTGACAAGGAAGGCTGTCCAAATAAGACACCCCAGGATGATTTTTTAAAGTTTGATACAGATAAAATGTTATGATTTGGGAATTAGAAAGTCAAAGTCAGGCCCTCAGCTCTATTGCTTTCTGCTCATGAGCCCATTTTTAATTCATTTAATATTTCTGAGCCTCAATCTCCTTTTCTAAGCCTACCAGTCAATAACAGGCACTGACTAATTCTCATGTATTTTTCAGGCACCGTTCAGTCCTGAAGTCCTAGGGACACAATATCCAACAGGAAAAGTTGCCCATATCCTCAGTGATATTTAATATCCTACTATAAACAATCACAGAAATCCAGGAAAAACAATTAAAATGTGCCAGACACTGCACTATGGACCAGAGGAATAACTGAACACAAGCTACAGACATTCACTCATTCACCCAACAAATACACTTGAAGACCCACTATGTACCAAAAATGTAACACATCAAAAATTCCATCTTGACTTCATAAAACTTTCATTCTGATGGAGGAAACGTGCAATAAGCCAATAAGGGCTTAGTCTCCCACCTTCTTCAAATCCTTGCTCAAATGCCCCTTTCTCAACAAGAGTACATGACTTCAACTGCCACCCCCCCAACACACACACACACACACACACACTCCCCTTCATCCTGCTGAGAAGTTTAATGTAGGTGTCAACTTGGCTGGACTGCAAGGTGCCCACATATTTTACCCAACATTACTCTGGTGTGTCTGTGGGGGGATTTTTAGTTATGATTAACATTTAAATCAGCAGATTGAGTAAAGGATGCCCTCCTGAGGGCATGACCATCATCCAATCAACTGAAGACCTAAGTAGAAGAGAAAGGTTGACTTGCTGTGAGTAGAAGAGAACTCCTCCTGCCCCACCCGCCACCTGAGCTGAGACAGCAGCCCTTTCCTGCCTTAGGACTCAAGCTGAAACGCTGGCTCCTCTTGGGCCTGGAGCCTGCTGCCTTTGGCACACTGTAACCACACCATCAACTCTCCTAGTTCTGAAGCCTTTGAAATGGAACTAGAAATACATCCCTGATCCTTCTGGATCTCCTGCTCACCAACTGCAGATCTTGGGACTTCTAAGCCGCCATAAGCATGTGAGCCGATTCCTTATTATTTATATCCTGTTTGTTCTGTTTCTCTGCAGCAATCTGAGCAGGCACGCCCGCTCTGTGTCTTTCCTCTATCACACCTACCCCTCTCCAACACATTCAATAGTTAATCAAGTCTATGGCTTATTATTTATTTCCTCCACTGGAAAGTAAGCTTCACACATACACACAAACAACAACAACAAAAAAACTTGTTCAGTTCTAGATCTAAAGCCTCGCATCTAAAAAGCCCTCAATAAATGTGGGAAGAATAAACAAATAAATGTAATACACCAAGTGGAAGTAAGTACTATGAAGAAAAATAGAACTAAGTCATGAAGACTCTAGAGGAGAGCAAGGGCACTTCTCACATGGAGGGTGGCCAGGCCCTGTGGTACAGTGACCATTGTTACTGGATGGCCATATTATTTGTCTTCCAAACCAGGACATCTGCTTTTAATTAAACTTTTTATTCTGAAAGGCTTGTAGATTCACATGGAGTTAGAAGAAATAATACAGAAAGATTCCATTTATTCTCTACCAGTTCCCCAAACAGTGGCATCTTACCAAAAAAAAAAAATAGTATAGTATCATCAATCACCAAGATATAATATTTATATAATTCACAATCTTATTTCTCAATTTAGCTTGTACTCATTTGTGTGATTAGTTTTGTGCAATTATTCACATGTGTAGATTCCTACATGCACCACCCTGGTCAGGATACTCATAGTTCCCTGACTACAAGGATTCCTTGTGTTTCTTTTGTAAAACCACATCCACCTCTATGCCCCTCACCTTCACCTTTCCCAACCCTGGAAAACCAGTAATCTGTTCTCTGCCTATACTTTTTGCCAACTTGGACACTTCGGAGAGAAAAGGGGGACACTATTAATAACCATGGCAGCACAACTGACAAATGAGGACTGTCCTTAGCAAAACATGACATGTGGCCTTCTGTTCGTTATAGAACAATAATAACAACAACGTCTAACCGTCTAACCGTTGTGGGATGTTTACAGCCTGCAAGGCACTGCACTGATCCTGGTCCTATTATCACTCTTAAAAGCTCAAAACAACCCTACAAGGACAATACTGTTATTACTCAGATTTTGCAGATAAAGAAACAGAAGCAGAGACATTAAGATGCTTGCTCAGGGTCCCAGAGCATAAAGCTTTCAGAGCCAGGAATCATAACCAGGTCTGTCTGGCTCCAAAATTTGCCTTTTTAACTCCTGAATATTAAACAAATAATTACAACAACTAATTTATTAAATAATTACAAGTGAGCAAAGTGTTTTGAAGGAGAAGTAGAAAACTCTACTGAAGCATAAAATAGGAATTGGAAAAATATCTACCTCACACAGAATTGTTGTAAGGATTAAAAAATATTAGTTGGAGTGCTTTGTATACCAAAAAAGCCTTTAAAATTTTCAGCATTGTCAACCTATATACCAGGAGAAATGGCCTTATGTGGACATTCATCATCTTATATTTCCAAAATTTAAGAGCAATCTTCTTAAAAGTGCAGTAGCTTCCCATATATTCTTTGGAATACTGACATAGAACACTGGCTTTTAAATTTTTAAAAATATAGTTTCCAACTGCAGCCCAAAGGAAGCACTCTGTCTGCAAAACCATAAACTGTATAGCAAGTCCACCCCAGAGGCTGGAGGATCCATCACTGAGGAAAAGAGTCTTGAAGATCCAGAATCAAGTGGGATGTCCTAAAAGGAGGGTAAAAAGGACCACTGGATGGAGTAGAATGGATCACAAACAATTATGTCAAATTTCACCACAAGTTTCTAAAAAGGAGGAGCATTTAGGATCATTTACCTTACCACACATTTAAAAATAAATATTACTTTTAAGTGAATCCTAGATATCTTAATATGGCAGTGAGAAATCAACACAGCCCAGAGTATAGCTCTCGGGCTAAGTTAGGATATTAAACACAGGATCTCATGATAGAGCTGTCTTTAGCTGTCTAGGTCTAGACTTCTAGATTTACTGAGATCTTCTCCTGTGCTGATCGGACAGTCAGAATGGTGGTGGAGGTGGTTTCAGGGGCCAGTGAACTCAGCATTGAAACAAACATCGGACTTGGGCCAAAAGACTGAGTTTGAGTCCCAGCTCTACTGACACAGCTAGGTGGTCTCAGTATCGTTTCTTTATCTATAAAATAGGAATAAAATTATGTTTTATCAAAATTGTATGAGAATTGAATGAAATAAATTGTTGTCTGTATAAATTTTTTCTAAACCTAGTAAAAGTAAAAAAAAAAATTCTAAACCTTATAAAACTAATTTTGAAAAAATATTTTTTTTTTTTTTTTGAGAAGTTGACAAACAAAGACACCCCTATCAGGAGAGCTAGAAGACAGGGATGAGGGTGAAGGATAGAAGACTGAAACACCCATAGGACTCCGTCTAGGAAGGCCATGCACAGGAGCCTCGGGCCAATAGCAGGTTTTTAGGAGCATCCCAGGACTCTGCCTGGAAGACTATACCCTTAGAAGTCTCTGTGCCCAGTTTTTCTCCTCTGCAGGATTTTGACCCTATATTACTATACCCATCTCCAGACCAGCTCAGATTGTTTTTTCTGCTTTCACTCCAGAAGAAGATAGGCAGTGGGGAAAAGGTGGGTCAATCTCATTGACCAGGCCTCAGCAGATCGCACCTTCCCAGATGGACCTTCATTCATTCTAAATAAATCACACTGACTAAAATGGGCCTTCCTTTCACACATAGTCGAACTCTCATCCTGCCATTTTTGTCTTCAAGGCTCTTTTCACTCCCTGACGTGATTTTGCAGGTTGATTTGTTTCTTCATTACTACAATGTACATGCACAGGGCAGAAAGGCCTGATATGTTTTGATCATCAACATATTGCCAATGCCTAGATATGTGTGGTGCATACCTGGTGCCCAATCAGTATGTTTTAATAAGTGAATGAATGAATTCCATTCCCAGCTTTATTCTATTAACATTCCCTCATCTTAGCTGCCATGGGCAACTCTAAAAATTCTGCAATTCTGTGCACTATTTAAAGCCTTTCTCTATCATTTGAATTTTTCCCTTACTTATTTTGGGTTTCCCCAAAAGTAGAGCCAGAGACAAGGGCTTCGGTGCCAGTAGTTTATCGGGAATGTGATCCAGGAGTGGAGAGAATGAGACAGGGAAGAGGGAAGAAACCAAGAGGGCCCTAGCTAAGTCGCGTTTGTGGACTGGGGGCACTCCGTTCTGTCTGGATTTCCTGAGGGACACATGGAATACCTCCCATAATGTGGAGAACAGGGTATCAATCCATACGCACTGAGTAGTTTGAAAAAAAAAATAGATTAGTCCTTGACTCTGAGAAAGCTTTACTCTGAATGAAAATGAAAACAAGAAATGCTTATGACCTATTTACTGTACCAAAGGGAATTAAATTTTATGGAGTGCCTAACATGAGCTGGGAACTGTGCTAGGAGATTTTTTTTTCTTATTTCATTATGACAACAATAGCTGCCAGATTTTGGAGTCCTACCATTTAAGTAGGTTCTTCATAAACATAATCTCACCAATTGTTACAGCTCAGTAAGAAGAGTTTTTGTCTCCACTTAAGAAAAAAAAAAAAATGAGACTCAGGGAGAAGAAATAATTTGCCCTAGGTCACACCACTAATACATACCAAGTCCTCTGACTCCATCTTTGTTCTGTAGAGAAACAGCTATATGAAAAATTCAGGGTTGTATACATTTGAGTGAATTACTACCTGACACAGACAAGAAAAGCTGTAAGAACTCAAAGAAGAGAATGCACAGCTTCAGAACTGTAGCTAATAATATTGTATTGTACTGGGAGTTTCCTAAGAGGGTAGATTTTAGGAACTCTTACTAAAGACAGAGAGGGGACAGTGGATATGTTCATTTTCAGGACTATGATAATCACTTCACTATGTATGTATTTATCAAAGAAATCACATTCAAAGAAGGGAATGATCTTCACGGGCTAGATGTAGTTTTAACAAGATTTCATCAATAAGATGGATCTTAAGTTTTTAAAAAGTTGTTAAAGTAAAAAGAAGAGAGTGGAGGAAAGAAGAGAAAGGACTCCTCGCCAAGAGAAGAGCTGAATGAAAGGGATGCACACGGGCAACGGGCTTCACTGAGCCTGAATCCTTTCCCTTCCACGAACTCACCCAATATTCTCTTCCATGAGTAGGTGGTGTGCCATGGAATCACAAACATGAAAGATATAGATTTAGAACATGATCTAGGCCAAACGAAAAAGAAAAAAATAATTAAAAAAATATATCCAGATAGTTGTGATGATTCTGAGACCCTAGAACATTAGAAACCCTGAATTTTTTCAGTGTATTTGAAAAGACATACATTCACTTTGAACAGCCCCACAGCCGTGGAATGCTAATAGCATTTAATTTCCTTGACTTCTAACCCTCCTAACCTGCTGTGCTGCTGGGACGACTGTGTAAATCAAAATATGCTGCGTTGTATGGGGAATGTGCGTATCAACTCATTTCAAACTGCCTGATAATTTTTTAAAACACAGTTCACAATAGTCTGTATGCCATTTTTGTTTTTAGAAGCCTTTCTTCTGAGCCATGACACAACTGGTTAACATAAACATCAAAAACAATACACAATAAAGAAGAAAGCAGAAAAAAAGAATTCAGAAATGGATGAGGGAGGCCAAAATATCCCCAACATCCCTCCCACCCCAACTGTTCTAAATGTTCTTCCATTTTCAATAAGAAAAAATTGGAATATTGCCTTGGGTCTACTAAATCATTAGCAAATTAAGAATCTGTTTTTAATAACATTTAACTTGTAAATAATGCATTAATTGACTAGCCTGAATGTTAGCTTGAGCATTTGAAACTCTGCTACTAAATTTGTAATGAAAGAAATGTGCTGTAACAGTAGGCTATATGGTGAATAGAACAGATTAAATATGACAGTTGATATTTGTGAAAATGGGGTTATAATTAGAGGACACCTGCAGCTGTTTTCCAACCAAAACAACAGAAATTAAACTTGCATAAAGTGTGTGCGTGTGTCACATTTGCTATTGGTGCGTTTCTTTTGTTCTCCTTGAGTCTCGTGTTGGTTTTCTCCCCTTTTTTGTCAGATCATATGTCTAAAGAAGCAACAAGTGACCATTTGCTGGATACGCTTTATTGGATCTCTAAGTGATACATTCTGGGGAGTAAAAAAATACAAGTCTTTTTTTTCCCCCTATGAGTTAGGAGTTACTAAAAATATGACTGATGACCCAGCATATTTCTAACTGCTCAGAATTAGAGGAAGTCATGTGAGAAGGAAGCAGTAGGCACCTTACCTGCCTTACCCCCAACTATCTAGTACAATTTCTGAGATGGAAACATGAAGAATGTGGCACCCCGCCAGCTATATATTATTAAAAATGTATACAGCCATGGATCAGGTGGACAAGTTGCTGGAAGTGGGGATTAAACCAAAGAGAAAATAAATATTTGCAATGACTAATAATTAACAAAGTGCTATAAATACACTAATTCATTCTTTCTTCCATTCAACAAATGTACATAGTACCTTAACAGTGCCTGTACTAGCTGACCCCTGGAGTAGATAGCTGAATAAGACAGAATCCTGTGTCCTTAAGGGGCTTGTATCTATAAACAAAAATTTTGGGGGAATGTATCTATAAACCAAAAGAAAGAGACCATGCAAGTCAAGTAAAGAGATGAAATATTTAGAAGCAAATCTTGGCTCATCCTATCAAATGCAGCAGAGGGTTAAATAAGATAGAGGAATAATAGCTTCCTTTGAATTTGCCAATCAAAGGTTATTAGTGACCTTAGCAAAAACAGTTTTCCTGGAGTGTTGGGGACGGAAACCAGATTACAGTGTGCTACGTGCTGAACAAGAGAATGTGGGAAAAGGTAGTGTCGATTTCTCTTTTCAGAAGTCGAACCATGAAAAGTGAGGGAGGGAGATAGAAAGTGAGAGTTGGGGAAGAGAGAGGGAGAGAGAGAGGAGAGAGATTGAGAGAAAAAGAGCAAGCTGGGTTTCCAAAGACCTGAGTAAGTTGCACATGCCAAGTAGCGGTCACAGCCATTGCACAAAGAGAATCTTGGCACATTAACATACATGTGTGCATCTCAGTTACACATTTTTTTTCCTATCAGAAGTTGAAATTCTCTTCCAATATTCCAAAATATTAAATTCTCATTTAATATGCTAATTACCCTTCATGTTACAAAGAATTGTGTTAAAGCTTGGATACACATTCAACTCTATTCCATAATATCGAGTTGTAGTTGACTTGGTCAATAATTTACATTTTTCTGCATGAGAATTTTCACAATTTACTACTTTATTCTAATTAGGTTAGCTTGCACTATATGAAATCACCATTTTTGTCGGTCAAAAACACATGAATATTGGCAATTTCATGTGGTTCAAACTATAGTAAATAGAGAACAGGGGAAATCCTAGCATTACAATATAATGTTGAATGAAACATAAAGAAAGAAGAAAGAAACAAACAAGATAGCTGGGACAAAGAGTATTGAGTGAGTAAAAAAATAGTAATCTTTTTGTCTGGGTTAGGTATGTGTTCCCAAGGGAAATAATTTTTGAGCATGTAGCTCGATAGTAATAATAACACTTTTAGGGGAGTACGGATGGCTCAGGGGATCAATTGGGATTTAGGGAGTGGGGTTTTTACCGGCAATCTGTCCAATTTAGTCAGACTAACTTGCAATTTTACACAGTTAAACATCTTACAGACCCGAAACTAACAGACCAAAGAAAAACATTCTTACAACTGGGTGTCTGGGTAACTCCTGGCAAATTGTTTGTCCCCATTGTAATGTGATGACTCCATCTTTCAGAGGAAGGTGTGGATTATCTGCTCATTCTCAATCCCACGTGAGAAGTTCAGAATTCTAAGTCAGAATTAAGAGAGAAAGAGAGAGTTACAGAAGGAAAGTAATTTTTCCAAACGGCATGCACTAAAAATAAATCAAAGGTAGTCTCAGGGGATAGCTACCCAGACCTCTTCATGGACACTAAATTCACTGTGGTGGGAGGCTGAGATGGACTGGGGAAAAAAAAAAAAATTCTCGAAGAAAGAAAAACACCCTAATGAGGGCACCAGTGGTGAGTTGATGGGAACTGAGCTGCCACTGGGAATGCATTACCTGAGAGTTTTCTCCAGAGCAGGGTCATTGGACAAATCTAGGAGGAGAAGCTCCCACAGCTATACACAATTTGGGCACTGGCTAAGTTCTTGGAATGTCCTTTGTCACCTGTCATAATCACACATTCATAAACAGGAAAACTGACTAAAATAAAACTTAAGAATAAATGGCAGCAGACCCTGACTCCTTTGTGTTAACAGAGGAAACATGAAAACATCTAAACCACCACATCAGGCATCCACATCAGCCATGCTGCATTCATTGCTGGTCTTGTCTCTCCTCCCTGTGAGACCACAGCTCTGTGAGATCACTTGCAGCAACCTTTGCTTCACACAGGCCTTCAGACTAGGTACAGAGAGAGGTGAATCATAGACTAAAGACTCAGTTATACAGCATCTTGAAGACACATCCCAGCTCCTTGTCAAGCTATGAAAATGCTCTTGCAAGACTGGAAATAGGTAGGGAACACTCTGCCTTATCTAGATTCTAGCCTTACTGAGATGTAAGCAGAGTTCTTTCCCCCTGATATTTATTATTTTTACATAACTATAAAATTGGTCTTGAGTATGCAGACAGGTCTAGATGAGGCTATCTCACCTAGCTTATACAATGTGTTTTGTAAAATTTGACATGGTTGCTTTTACTATTATAATATCTATAAAATATGTGATAAAATACATGACCTGCCTCCATCAAAGCAAGGCATTTTCTAAATTCTAAAGTTAAATGACCACAGAACCAGACATAAAATTATACCAGGAAATTCATACCACATATCTAATCACCTTGAGGTTACCCATGAGGACTAAATGTCAATCATGGTTGGGAAGAGGTAATTTGCCCCATTGTGTTGCTTCAGCATGATTCTTTTTTTCCTACTATGCCTGGAAAGGGTTGTGGCTAATTGTATGATTGTTCAAAGTATTGGTTTTCCTTCCAGAAAAAAAGCTTGTACTTTCTCATCCTATTGACATCAGCCATGGTTTGACCAGTGATATGTGAACAAATGTAACAGCTGACATTTCCATGAGCTCCACCATGTGTGGTTCACCTCTGCTCACTTCCTTCTGCCCAGAGACTAACAGGACCTACGTATGGACTACACCTTCAGCCTCAATTCCAGAAGGAAGGTGAGTGGAATGGAGCTGCAAATGACCTCCAACCAACATGTGACAGGAGAGGGAATGACTCCTAATGTTCAGTCACTGAGAACTGGGGGGCTGTTACCAGAGAATAACAGAAAAAAACTGACCAGTACAAAAATAATACAAACCCATCAGGTACAGGCAGTGGATCTGCTCTCTGAAACACAGTCATGATCAATCTGATGGCATCTCAGCAGAGAAAGGGACCAGGGAAGATGGGAATGAAGAAGGTAGTGGGGGAAAGAAATCCCAAGGAGATACTGATGACATTCTAGGAGGGGTGTTCTATCAGCTGCAAATTAGAACACTTATTCACTTCCGGGATTTTTTTCTACGCCTCTCTCTGGTGCAAGAACTATCTCACTCTAAGAACCAGTTTGAAAAGAATCAGCCATAGTAACTTCAGGAAGTCAAAGAGTTTTATATTATGTGTTGTCAATACCCTCCCGCAATTGTAATATAGTTCTCTAGTCCATTAACTCTCCTATTTCCCTAAAAAACTGTTTCATGCCTACTCTTCCCTTCTCAGACTTCCCAACACCTCTGTTGGACATGTCCTGGGCTTATAGCTTTGATTCTTAGTTCACTGAGAAAAATAACATTACTCAAACTGTATTCAGCCCCCAGCATCACGTCTCACCTCCTACCCACATCTGTGCCAGTTTGCTCAACCTTCTCTCCTAGCCATGTACCTCGTCAAGTCCAAACCTTCCACTTGCTGCCAGATCCTAGCCCACTCACCTACTGAAGGGCATTGCTCCAGCATTTTCTGTTGTCTCTTCTGCCTCAGTTTTTTCTCTATTTGACCATCCTCATCAACTTAAGCATATTTTCTCATATATCTTTAAAAACTCTCTTTATTCCATTGACTCTCTAGTTATTCTTCTTTCTTATAGTATCCTTATAATAAAACGCTTGAAAGGAGTGTCTATGCCCTCTGTCTCCAGTCTGTCTCCTCCCAGTCTTCCCCCATTTTACTCCGGTTGGGTTTCACCTCACTTTGCCGCAGGAGTTGATCTTAGCCGTCAAAGACCCCCCACTTTGCTAACCAGTGCTTATTTCTCAGTCCTCATCTTACCTGACCAATCAGAAACTTTGGACACAACAACTCTTTTCTTTTTGAAACATTTTTTTTCCACTGGGCTTCTAGACTCTCTGCTTATTTGGTTTGATCCTAAGTCCCTGCTCTCTCTTCTTTGTTTCCCTTGATGTTTCTTCCTAACTCTGTATTTGAATTCCAGGCTCAGTACCTGGACCTTGTCTCTTTTCTATCTACTCTTACTCTATTTGAAAGCTCATCTAATGTTATGGCTCTGATAAATTTATATTTGTAGCCTAACACTCTCTCCTGAAATCCACACTCATGAATCCACAACACATGATACACCATGGATTGGACACCTAACAGGTAGCTAACGGTTGATGTATCTAAACTAACCACCTACTAGCCCCACCAACAGCAGCGCCAAAATTGCTCCTCTTACAGTTCTTGCCATCTCAGCAATTGGCAACTCTTAGTTCAATTCAAAACCCCTTGAAGTTTCCCTGACTCCTCTTTTCTCATGCCCCTTAATCTAACCATTTAGAAAATCTATTGATGCCACCTTCAAAATATATCCAGAATTCCATTATTTCCTGCTCCTGCTACTATTCTAATCTGAGCCGCCATCATCTTTTGCCTGGATTAGTGCAGTAGCATCCAAACTGTTCTTTCTTTTTCTCTCCTTGCCCCCTTTTAGTCTATTTTCTACATAGCAATCAAGTTATTTTATTGAAATATGCCATATGGCTCTGTCTTCTGAACATCTCCCAAAGTCTTTTCCCTGACTCCCTCCCATCACCCCCCTCTTCGTTGACTCCACTCCAGCGACACGGGCTTCCTTCTTATTCCATGATCACATCAGGTATGCTACCATCTAACCACCTTTGTACTTGCTGTTCCCTCTGCTGGACTGCTTTTCTGTGAGCTCTCATTTTCTCTATGAAATAGGTAGCAGAGTTCCCATGGCTCATTGGCTTACTTTCTTCAGATCATCACTCAAGCGAACTCTCCCGAGGCCAGCCTGTTCAACATTGCAACCCAGCCAGCATGCTCTATCCACCTCCCCACCTTTGCTCTGCTAAGCATGGGTCATTAGCTAACATACCACATGTGTTACTTACTTAGGTTATTAATCGCCTGTATTCCCCAACCTAGAAAGTAAGCTCCATGAGGGAAAGAGCTTTTGTTAACAACCACATCCTCAATACCTCAAAGAAGGCCTGACACCGAAGGCTCAACAAATACTTGTTGAAAGAATAAATCAAACTTTTTGAAAATTACCTTCTTGCTGCCTTGGCTCAACATTATTTTTTCTATTGATTTTCCTCCTTGTCTGCTGTTTGGTTTTTCAGTCTTCATAGTCACTCTACCAATTATTATGTTCTGGGTCAAAATTCCATACAATTGTGATTTTTTCTGTCATTTGCTAATCTGCTCTTCTAATCTACAACAGTACTTCCTTAATGGTTTGATTTGTTTATTGTACTCAGGGTTCCATCACCCTTACTTGGAGTCATAAGATAATATTAAAGTTGATACAGGCTTTAGAGCTCATTTAGTTCCACTCTCATAAGATACCCAAGGAAACATTGGTCTAGAGAAGGAAGGAATCCTTTCAAGGTTACACACCTCATCCCCAGTTTCCGGCTCACTTGCCCTCCTACTGTAACAACCACCCCTTCTCCCTCTGGCTTCTGTCAGCAAAACTAGCTTCTGGGGGAAAAAAAAAAAAAAAAAACTAGCTTCTGTTCATTTCTCTTCTTGTATTTTTATCTCCCCTTAGTTATGCCATTTTGATATTTCCATAGATCTGCTTTTATCTCATTTTGCAAGAATATTTGTATAAAATTTAAAGGACCAATTTCCATATAATTTAAACAAAACCCCTCCAGATTCTCCTAAATCTAATTTTCATTAGATACTTTTAAGGTATATTATGTATAAATATGCAAAGGGGGCTGTAATTTAAACTCCAGAACAAAAATGTTTCAGAACATGATGAAGATATAAACAATGACCCCTACCTCAAAAGGACGCTACAAAAATTTAGTGAGAAAATGTACATTTACTTGCACAAGAAAGACAGAGGAAATACATGCGAGGGCATGGGTTTATGTGTTTGAAAGGTAAGGGCTGTGGGTATACCAGAGTTCCTAATGGCCTTGTTGATCTTACACAATTCTGAGACCCAATTTTCTTTCTCAATATAAAAATGTGGTGGATTTGTAATGGTCCAATTAGTTATGGTAATTTATTATTCTACTTCCTAGAGCACTTTAGAGTATAATTTTTGAATATTAATTTTTTTTTTACAGAGAGGCATAACATCCCCCTGAGCCAGTGAATGCCAACAGTTATCATCATCTCCATTTTGTCTGTGATGTAAACTGAAATTCAAAGGTCATTTGCCTCAGCTCAAACACAGCTGGGCAATAGGAAATATGGAAACAGAACTTTGAATATCTAACTCTGAATTAGTCCATTGTGTCAGACAGCTCTGAAAGTATTAGTAAATAACTTGGAATGAAAAATTTGATATTATTTTATACCCATGAACAGATATGATTTGTATCCCATGTTCTAGAATCTGGGTGGACTCCTCTGTGACTATTTGGCCCATGGAATAGAGCAGAAGTGAAGCTGAACTAGATTCAAGGTCTAGGACTTAAGAACTTGGCAATTTCCAATCCTACATCTTGGAGCACTCTCTCTGAGAACCTTGGATCACTATGTGAGTCCTACTGTATTAAAATCACCCTACTAGGGAGTCCAAATGTAGACACTCCAGTCAACAGTCCCAGCCGGGCCCACCTTCCAGCCAAGCCTACCATGGTGGTAGTGAGTGAAGCCATCCTGACCCTATTCACAAGCCTGTCCACCAGCTGAAGACCACTACATGTCTTCAATCAATTGGTCACAGAGCAGAAGAATCACCCAGCTGAACCATATCTTATTCCCAAGTAACAAAATTTTGATATAATACAATGGTACTTATTGTTGGCCTAGTTATAGAGTGATTTATTCTGCAGCATTAGATAATAGGAATATAATTTGATAGATGGAAGTGAAATGCTCTTATAACAAAAATCTAAAACCACTGATTTTGGAACCAGACAATGAACAGAAGCTGGAAAGACCTTGAGGTACTGTTCATTAAAGAAGAAGAACCTGAAGGAGATATTTGGTGACTACTTATAAGATATTTCAATATTCACTATTGGAGGATGGAGAAAAAGTGACCCTGATCATGAAATGCCAGAAATTTTGCCAATATTTATGCCTGCAGTAATCTAGATCATAGAAAATATACCTGATGAAGTGACAGATTTGGAAAGATTTCAATTTCAGTATAGAAAACCAAAAGTGCCAAATTTGGGGTATATATTTATACTACAGATAAAGGCTAGCTTAAAATGAACTGTTTATTTTAGTTAAATAGTTATTTCTATTATTTTACTATATTACTGCATAGTTCCTAAGAAGAAGGGCTGATCTGATCAAGCAATGTCAGCTGTGGTGAGCAACATTTCAAAAGGGTTATGTGTTTTCCAGGCTCTCCCCTTCTTAATAAGATGCCTATTTGTTTATCATTCCTCTGTCTCAACACTGGATGTTGCAGAAGGGATGCCAAATAACATATTCCTTAGTTCACAAGTTGTGAAGGACCATACTCAAAGAAACATACCTGAAGAGTCACATTCATATCTGGACTTGAATTAAATGACAAGATCTTAGATTTTGAGCCTAATCCTGTGCTGCCTGGGTCTTGTTGCTATGAATCTGTGAGTTCTACAGAGAGGATGAATGTGTTCTCATATGGGAAGGGACAGTAACACATTAGAGATAAAAACAAATTCTTATACCCCTTCCATTGAGGGATAGGCTATGTATCCCTTTCCTTAAAGTCTGTGTGGGCTCCATGATTTGCTATACTTAATAAAATAGGGCAGAAGTGATACTGGGATCATAGGACCTATGCCTTAATAGTTAACAATTTCCATTAAGTTTTCATGGAACACTGTCTCTAGGGAGCCCTGAGTCTCCAACTACTCTAATACCATGTTGGAGAAGCTATGTGTAGATGTTTTAATTGAAAGTCCCAACCTTCCAGGCATCCCCACCATGGCACTAAGTTTATGAATGAAGCTATCTTGGGACCTCAAAGATCAGCTCTGGAGCTGACAGATGAGTATTACCAAGTAATCTCAGGTAACTCCACATGAAATAGAAGAAATTACCCAGCTCAAACATATTAAGATATTGGCCAAAAAAATAGTAATATATGCTAACATGATATTTTAAACTATTAAGTTTTGGGGTAATTTATTATATAGCAAGAGAGAGCCAGAACACTAACTATATATATACTTATATGAGTAAATGGAGGTAGGCATATTTTTCACAATGGATTATACTTTCTACAGAGGTGATAAGTTGACTTTTTGTAAAGAAAATTATATTTCAAATGTGCTAAAGATGCTTTCTGTTTTTCTTATCGATAAGGCATGCAGATAACAGTCACTACCACACTTAGTTCACAGCAATGTTAAGAGGAGCAAATGAGATAATGCATACGAAAGGCATCTGCAAAGCCTTTCCTGCTATGCAAATGTAAGACATTATTATTACTTTTAAAGAGTATTCAAGAGTGAAGCTTCTGTCTGCATATCCAACAATCACCCAGGTTTTATCAATTTTATACGTTCATTTCATTAAATAACTGATTCTTTTATATACCCAGATATTTATAGGCATATAAAATTGCTGTCCTAAAAAATGTAAATTATATTCAGTACTGAATTTAAAGCAATGTTTGTTAATAAATTGCAATGATGCATTTCAGCACAATATTGACCTGTAGCAGATATGTTTTTATTCAGATAAATAAGGCACATATTTATCTGGTATTAGTTAATTCAATTAAGCATGCAACTCTTCAGGGAGGTGGGAGGATGTAAGAAATGGCTAGCTTGAGATAGAAACTCTACCCCTGGGCAGTTTCTGCCTCATCTTAGTACTTGAAGAAGAACCCAGTGTGCATAAAAGAGACAGATTGAGGGGTGTTAAAATACTTTCTTCTGTGACAAAGAACAGTTTTATAAAGGCCCAGAAGTAGAACTGTACATTGCTTCTATTAGGAAAGCTGAGACTGTGGAAAACTTATCAGGCTTTGGGTTACTGGGCTAAAAGCTAGTAAATAATGTTTCATCTTTTTAATGAAAGTTCTTCCCTCTCAGAAAATAAAAATACAGAAAGAACAACTTTAAAAGGTCCTTTCTTATATTTACCCTCAAAAAGGAAGCTAAATCATGCAAATACACAAGCGCATGCGCACACATACATATAACACAATAGGCACAATATCCCCTTGACAGCATTTCACACTCTAAAGCACCTGTCTTCACACTCTAAAACCTTCTGTATGACTGGAGCACGCGCAATGAATGGCCCAGTACCACAGCTGTGAGGTCACAGTGCTCTTCTCTGTGTCTGCTTCCACTATCAATGCCTCCTTGGAATGGAATCCCATTTGCAGAGGAGTCAGGATCCAAAAAAAAAAAAACTGATCCCCTTTCTCTGTAAACACTTTTGCCAAGCACATCTCATGTGGGTGGTAAGATGTGGTTCAACGTATGGTGCTTCTGAGATTTTCAGGGCCTAAGATCTGCTAGAGGGAAGACCAAACTCTGAGGAGAGGAAATTGTAGGTGTGACTAATGCAAATACCTTTCTGAACCAGCACCTTAGACTCAAGGAAAGTGCTAAAACCAAAACAAAAGAATAAACCAAAACCCTTAAAACTTCTACAACCTGGCTAAGACAAGACCCCACATTCACTGACGAGGGTATAAAAAGGAAAGAAGCACTTAGAACATCATCTTAAATTTACAAAAGAGGAAACCAAGAAATAGAGAAATTTAAGGAGCTCACCCAAGGTCACACAGCTGCATTCATTGCAAGGCAAGGCTCATCTGTTTCCTTAGGCTTGAATCCTGAGTCTGACTCCTGAACTACATGCCACTGAATTATACCAGCTTCTGGTGAGGAGAAGGAAATAATGATAGCTGACATTTATTGAAAAATAAAAGAGTGAAACCTAAGAATTTTAAAGCAGATAGAATTCTAGTTTCAGCTTCTTAATACTTCCATAACCCCAGGCAGGTCATGGACATCTATGAGTCTCAACTTCTCGACTTTAAGATGGGAATAATTGTAGCACTCACTCAGAGGGTTAGAATGACTTTTAATAATCTGTCAAGTGACTGCCATTTTAAAGGCCCTCAAAAATGAGAAATTAATTAACTACTACTGGTTAATATCATTAATTAATAGTTGTTAATAGTATTGGGCACCATTCATGTATTATTTCATTTAACCTTACGATAACCATGAAAAGAAGATATTACACTTATTTTATTGATACAAAAACTGGAGACTGGGATTATCTGGAATCACATAGTTGAGTCAAGATTCGATCCTGGGCCCATATGATTCCAAATCCTGTGCTGTTCCACGCTTCTTCCATCTCCCTCAGTACACCAGCTTATGTGCATATCAACCAAGGCCACTGATAACTTTTTGACTAATTTGTTAACACTTGTCAGCTGCACTGTTGAATTGACCCATTGCTTTTCAAATTCTATCTTTAATGCTCAGGAGAAGAAAATATATAACGTGTATTTAAGGTCTTTCTCTTGGGGAAAATATTGAACTTACAAATGGTAGTACTTTATGAAAATATCAACGATAACTCAATTTAGAGGAAATGAATCTAGACTAAGAATCAGGATCCTGGGTTTTTGTTTTCCTTTGTTTTTCACAATTCTGCACTGCGAGCTGAGTGCACTTAGTGGTGTGCCTCTGCATCCTCCTCTTGAAGTAAGACAGAGGCTCCAGGGCTCCTTCTCATTCTAAGATGCTACTGTGTAGTCCCTCACACACATGTGCACGCACACATGGCAACCACTGGCTCTTCTCACTATGGATCCAGCTGCATTGTTGCTGCTTAAAGAGCTGTTTGAAAACTCAGGTTCTAGAACCCTTGAGACCAGATTGAGCTGATGAGGCTGGAGCTGGAGGACCTGTTTTGTGAACACTCCCAGCTTTCTCAGGTGGGAATCACTACTTCAGACCACTTGGCAGAGTCTGCATAACTCCCATGCTCAGAGACCACAGATGACCGAAGCCCATGCCTAAGCCTCTGTAATAGAGCAGATTCACTGGTGAGGTAGAGCAATAATGCATCAAGTTTGACTTTCTTGACCATACATTATCACATGGTATGTGATGTCATATGGCATGTAATGAGGAAATATATTTTAAAATGATTTTCCTGTAGAAAAAGGCAAGCTGCCATCATGGGATCAATTTTAAAACTGAATTAAAAGTCTAGAAAGCAATAAGATTTACCCATCTAATAGGGGCATCACATTCGAGCTGAAAATCACCTACAGTTGATAAAATATATATGGTCAATAAGGCCTCATGATGTGATCAACACATGAGCATCCCACCTGTTCCCCAAAAACCAGGCTTACTGGGTGGAAGCATGACCTGATTTCCAAGCAGTCAATGAAGTTGAACATGAGTGAGTAAATGATTTGGAGATATTCCAGAGACAAAAACAGTAATACCCAATACAAAGAAATGAATTGTAGCTATTTACCATTGTCAAACCCAAATGAAGTCATTCTGGAAAGGATACCACCAATCAGAAAGGAGTAGGTCATGTTTTAAAGTGTAAATAGTACCCAGACCATTATGGTAAACAACTATTTACCCAGAGACCAATGAAGCTGTGTACAAGGGGTTAAAGGTTATGTAGGCACATGGACCAAACAAAGCAGCAAGTAAAGGCACATACATTGTTTGCCAATTTAGAGAGAGTTCGTGAAAAATCCTAAGAAATTCTTTGTCCAGTGATAGCTTCAAAATGGGCCAAATAACACTGTCTACAGAATGTATGGCAATTATTTGATTACAATATGCAGTCACATTAAACACCTCAGCAGAAAGAGGCATTTGAAAAAAGGGGTGAAATGGATAACAACAACATAATCCTTAAAAACACAGAGACACCCTCCAACATAAGCATTGGAAATTCCAAGACCTAGGCACATCTGCCTTTTAGATTTCCTAATCTCAATACTTCTGCAATTAGTTATTGTGTTCGGTACACACAACACACACACACACACACACAAACACACACACACACACAAACACACACACACACACACACACACACACACTTTAGTGATAAACTGGGTCCTGCATAGATGCCCTCCTGAACAGCCCAGAAAGTCATATGAAAACTTAGGGAGCAAAGGGAGTACCCATGTTCATGGACATTGCTACAGGCTGATTCTCCTCTACCTCCCTCAGGGTAACTAGTTATGAAGCCTACTACGCTGAGTTTGGAAACCCCTGACTTGAAGAAAAGCTGGCCTATTTCCTCATGGCAGAGCTTTTCTAAGCTAATGTCTTACCCCAAAATAAATTTTGTTACTGGACTAAAAAAATAATTGACCAGCATCTTTATGTCAATTGGGAAACATTAAAGTATGATGCTGTTTGGTTGTAATTATCCCCTTTATTTTTTATTTATTTGGTGGCTGTGTATTCACTCCTAAAACCAGCCTGTTCTGCATGTTAAATATCAACCTAAGTCCAAAATATTTCACCAGATGGCTTCTTATTAAAACTCAATAAAAGGGAACAGAAGGAAAATCCAGAGCACAGGAGCAGCCAAATAACCCAAAGAGGCTCACCCAGAGTCCCCCTCTAAGACTTAGAATCACATCAGAATGTCTCCCACCAACTCCAGCCCCTTCTGAGTTGACAGAAGCAGGCAGAGAAAGCCTGTAGTTTTTGTTTGGTTTCTGTTGAAGTCTTAGCTATACATTATCCCCTTTTCCAACTCAAAGACTCCCATCCTCCTCCGTCACTCTTTTCCCTAAGCTTCAGAGCCCTCTTCCCTTATCCAACCCCAAACAACTTCTCTGCAGCCCCAAACAACTTCAAGCTTGCTCACTGTCACAACTGTGGTTAGTAAAATATATAGCAAAGTAACTAGTTTGTGGGCAAAGAAACCTGTGTTCTAGGCCTACTAGTTCTGCCACCAACTGGTTTGGGGTCCTAGAGCAAATCTTTTAAACTTTCTGAGGCTTCCACGACTTCATTACCATAATAAAGCATTTGGACTGAATGATACTGAATATCTAAAATTCTACAGCAACATTTTCTATAACTTCAGCAACATTGGCTTGCTCCTGAAATTAAGCAAAGGTCTCAGAGTTGGTGCATACCTGAAAAGAGAATTATTTTTCCGTGAACAAAGATGATAAGAAAATGGATGTTTCAGGCTAACTTCATCATCTTGTGAGGCAAAGGGTCAAGAGATTATTTCATTCTTGCCATTATTAGAGAAATATAGGATTACATATGTTAATCAAAATTTTGGACAAACACTCAATCGTAAGTGGAAAAAGAGCAGAGAAATCCAGTCCATACACCAGAAGAAAGAAAAAGGTCAGTAGCAAAGAAGCAGAGAGAGCATGGTACAGTGTAAAAACATAAATGCAGAACTGTTGGCTGTGAAATTAAGTAAAAATATATTAACTTCTTTTATTAAAATATCAAGATTCGCACTTTGGGTTAAGAAACAAAAATCAGATCTATTGGGGGTTTTTTAAATTGAACATAAAAATTGACAACTAAATAAATTAAAAGGTTAATAGCACAAAGAGTAGACAAAATAAGACATGAAAATTTAGAGTGCTTAAAAAGTTTAGACTTCATAATAAAAATATAATAAGTGGGAACCTAGTAACTAATATCCAACTGTATAAAGAACACAGTTCTTCAATATGCTGGAAGAATTAAAAATATCTACAATTGAGCTCTTCAAACAGTGCTTTCATTCCTTCATAAATCAAGTATGCCTGACATAAAGCAGATATCACAAATAATTTTAGATAATATAATGCTTATAATTTAAAATTTGTACACTTCCATGAGTACATATACTTTTCAAACATCTCTAGAATAATGTTAGAAGTTGATCTTGTTTGTATTAGCTCAAAAATAAAATTTTGACAAAATTCCACAGAGGAAAAGTAGTCCACATTCTGTAATTATGATGAAATAAACTAGAAAATAGTAACAGGAGTCTAAAAAAAGGACACTGTTCATTTGAAAATTAGAAAACATATACAACAAGTAATTACCAGGTCAAAATAAGATAAAAATTATTATTATAAATTGTTTAGAAAATAATAATTACTAGATCATTGCACTTCAAATCTTAAAGAACTAGAACTAGAACTATTCAGTTGGGAAAAAAGCAGATTTATATGCTTGCCTTAAGAATGTAGTAGTAACACAAATAAAAAATAAGCTTAATTAAATCTAAGATGTTAGAATATAAAAATACTTGTTCAAAGCAGAAAAAAAATAAAAACCAAAAATCATAAAAGCATTTATCCTGGAATATCCAAGCAAGTCCAGAAAACAAATTTACAGGCAGAGTATTTAAAATAACAAATATATGAAATAAGAAATTATATTTATAACTATAGACATGATAGACACTCTAAAAATTATAAGACAATAACATACACCACTACATTTTTAAAATTCACTGATTTTCTGAAAAAATACACACAGCTAAAATTAACTCAATAAGTAGACAGCCTGAATAGATCATAGTCAATAGAGGAAAAAAATGAAAAAAGAACAAACTTTAGTGAAGTTTCAAAGACAAAATTATTTTATCAGTCTCTGTAAGTTTCTAAGGAATATTTTACACATCATGTTTACTGTTTCAGGACAGAAGAAGAAAGTTTACAAATACTTTTCAGTGTTAATGTAACTTTAATAACCTAAAAATTGACTGTATTAATTAGTAATAAGAATGGTAAAAGAATCTAACAAGTTAGTCTGTCAGCTTGATGTGACAGAAGAAATGAAATTTGGATTTTATTGCTCATGGCAACAGAAGCAGCAGGAGCATCAGCATGTATATCAGGACCCCTAATCTTCTCACCCATTCTCAGGGATGCAAGTGGACACCAGCACATGCTGTAGGCTGCATTACAAGGGAGAACCCTGAGCTTAGGAAACTCAAATTTTTAAAAATAAGCAATTAGACATCTGCCCATTGCTCTAGAAGGAGACATTGTATTTATTACACTGAACTGTAAGCATGCCTGCTATTTGCTCCAGGGGAAGACATTCTATCCTCAAGGACATAAGCTGATCTGTCCTATGATCAAGAGAAAGAGACCATCTGTATCCTTGAACAGATACTCCCAAACCAAGGGCAGTATGGCCTGCTCACAAGAAACACAGATATACTTTTAGGCAAGTATTATTCTCAAAATGCAAGGATGGTTCAATGTTTGAAAATATAAATAAGACAAAATATATATAATAAAACTCAGTGTCTGGTTGCTCAAAAAGAAAATGTTTTATAAATAGAAATATTATTTAAGTATCTAACTATCCACTTTAAATATCTAACCTAAAATAATAAGAATTAAAATGTTTTACAGTGAAACCCTATAGGCATTCCAGAGATACGAAAAATTGTGCTGTATATGTGTAATATGAATTGTAATGCATTCCACTGTCATTTATTTTAAAAAATAAATTTAAAAAATCTGAAACAAAATAAAGACGTCCATTATAACTGTTATTATTTAGCATTATTCTCTATGTCAATGAAATAAAAATAAAACACATGTAAGAATTGCAAATAATAAAATTCATTATTTTAAGTGACACAGAAAACTCAAGAGGATTAAAGGAAAAAAAATAAAAATGAGTCCAATAGAGAAGCCACAAACAAAATAAATACTTTAAAAATTGCCCATTATGCCAGAAATAACCATTGTTGTAAGTAATGTTAAATTATAATTAGCTATTTATGCAAGAATCTATTCTTAGTAGCCTCTAAAAATATAAAATAATAGAAGCAATCCGAATGAGAAAGAATGCCACAATCATGAAGATAAATTCAGCACCTTACTGAGAACTCAAAATAAAATATTAAAAAATTAAAAATCACATGCTCTTATATGAGAAAAATAACTTCATAAAGATCTTAAATATTTCCAAATTGAGTTGCAAATGTCATTACCTTCTAATTAAATTCCTGAGTAAGATTTTTAGGGCACAGAGTTGATAAAATAATTTTAAAATATATATGGAAGAATACCTCAGGATAATAACAAGATTCTAAAAATAAGAGTAATAAGAAGACACTTATCTTCCTAAATACTAAAATGGACCATAAAGCTACAATGAAAACTTCAGCATGCAAGTAGAGTGAAACTACCGTAAGTTACCAGACAGTGCAATGGAGAATCATAGAGGCCAAAAATTATCAATGTACACCTCAGAAATCACTGAAGAAAGATGATATTAAGTCAACTGAATTTTTTTCTTCAAAACAAAGTAATGACAGCAATTTACAAACTTAGAGTGGCTCTCTTATATCAAATAATTTCTGGAGGATGAAAGTTACACTTTTAAAATAAAACCATAGAAATCTCTAGTAAAATATGGGCAAAACCTATTGAATGATGTTATGATTTACATACAAAGTGTCCTCCCAAAACTTTATGTTAATGCAGGAATTCTCAGAGGTGAAATGATTACATTAATCTACGGATTAATCCACTGATGAATTAATAATTTCAATAGACTAACTGGATGGTAACTGTAGGCAGGTGGGGCATGGCTGGAAGAAGTAGGTAACTGGAGGGCTGCCCTTGGGGGCCATATCTCACTCCTGGCTGCTGCTGCTCCTCCTCCTCCTTCTTCTCCTTCTCTCTCCTCTCTCTCTCTCTCTCTCTCTCAGCTGAGCAGCTTTGCTCCAACACACTTTCCATCCATGATGTTCTGCCTCACCACAGGCTCAGAACAATGGAGCTGGCTGACCACACCGAGACCTCTGAAACTATGAGCCCCAAATAGTTTTGCTCCTGTAATCTGTTCTTGTCAGGCATCTCAGTCACAGCAATGAAAAGCAGCCTAACAAAGATAGGTAAGGAGCTTCCAAGCACAAAAGCCAAGATAGAATAAGTCATGAAGGAAAATAAGAATAGATTTTATCGCATAAAAATAGAAATCTTTTATATGACCAAAAAGTCACTATGAGTGGTATTAAAAGACATTCAATAACAACAATAAAATATTACAAAAGAATGACAGACATATTCAGTCATGGGAGACAGCATCAGGTAGAGCTTACAAGTTCAAGCTACAATCGATAGGCAAAAACATTCATGTGTCATTTACATTATGGAATTCGATGAAGGGTGATGGAGGAAATCCCAGTTCCATCACTTGCTAGGAGTTTTTAATCATGCCTCAATTTAGTCATCTATAAAATAGTAATAATAATGATAACTATTTCACAGCACTGTGGGAGGAGTTATAGGAGAAAATGCTGCCTGGCACAGACTAACTACTAAGTAATGTTAACTACAGTAATATTCACTGAGGTACTAGGGTATAATTAATGACACTTTTTCTCTTGACTCACTGTCTCTTACCATCTATATTATGAACAAGTTGACAGACAAATGCAGGAATCAAATGGAGAGTCTGGAAACATAGTCCTGAAGGCTGTTTAAACTTGGTTAGAGGAGTAGACCCCCCTGGGGCTTCGAGCCTACCCTTCTTCCTTCAGAAGTGAACTCTCCCACCACAACTGCAGACCCACCTTCTGCAGCACAAGAACACGCCTGAGGGAGTGAGTCTTGCCTCACAGAGAAACTGGCCACATATCAGTGACCAAGCAGCAACTCCAAGGAGTTAAACCAAACAGCGTTGGAATCTCAGAAGATTGTTGTGGAGAAGGACTGAATTGAAGCCCATTCCCATCTCAGCCACCAGAGGAAGAGTCATTCTGCCTTAGGAGGGATGTTGGGGAGAGGACCCCAATCTCTGACAAAGGTGAGTTTCACCTGAGTGTCTCCTTCCTGGTTAGTGAAGGGAGAGACCTCCCATTCCATGGGAATATAAGATAAGGGGGCTAGCTTCCCACACTGTCCTATCTTATTATCTGGGAAAAAAATTCAATGTGAAGAATATGCCTAAGAATACTTTATAGTAATTCAAAATTATGGTTTTTGGAAGAGTTTTTTCTTGACATCAGAAAACTGTCACAAAATAATGTGGAAAGGTGGGGGAAATAGAGTACCCTTGTATATTCATATTTGCAAAGGAAATTTCTGGAAGAAATATGCTAAAATGTTAAAAATGGATTACTTTTGATAGTGGACTTGGGGTGAATTAAGGGTTTTCTGCTCTGTTTACTGTTTGTTTTAGAAAGTAGTAAGAATTCGTATTGTCAAAACAAGTAAGAGATACTAGCATAACAAAAGACAAATTAATTATTCTGATAACGTGAGACTCCAAGGGCTCCCTATGAAAGGTCAGTTTTTGTGTAGACAACATACCATACAAAACCAAAAGCAGCAAGAATCTGAGACAGGGTTCCAGGATGCACAGTGAGGAGACATGAAAAGGCAATTTGCCTTTCCTTGGGAAGGTGTGTGTTGTAAAAAGGCGTAGGACGCATTGTGGGGAAGAATGCTTTTCATGAAGTGAAAGTACCCATTCTCCCACCTCCTTTTGGTTGGTTTTAATTTCTTACAGTTTACTGCAGTTTTGAAATTTTCTATAATTTTTATCATTTTAATATTCAGAAATAAAAGAGAAAAATATGAGTGGTTACCAACCTCTTAAGACAGCTGCAATCCTCAAACTAATAGGACCTTAATTTAAAAGGATTTAAAGTAACAGTTTACTTCTTGGCACTGGGAGTGTAGAAATGGGTCAGGAAGGGAGTATTTTTCCCTTTGTTTCTATTTGCACATCTGTATATTTTTACAAGCATGCATTACTTTTTAAATTAAAATATAAGCTATTAAAATTTAAATTTTAAAAAATATTTAAAATATAAACCTCTCCATCAAGCAGCCTAAGAAACAAAGCAAAGTGTGTGTGTGTGTGTGTGTGTGTGTGTGTGTGTCTCAAAGTTTATGGTTGAGTTTAGGTCTACTACAATCCACCTAGAAGCTAGGCATTTATATCAGGGCTCTATTTCTGTGAGGTTCAAGGGCACCAAAAGGGCATTATAAATATTAATAAAAACTTCAAAAGCTAAACTGCATTTTTATGGAGTTAGGAGCATAAACTGAAAGAATTAATTTGGAAGGGAGAAGGTGGCATTTTTCTCTGGTTGTTTTGCTTTGCTTTTGCTGAGTTCCAATTCTGTCACAAAAAGGAAAAGTGTGAAGCTCGTCATTTTGAAAATAGGTGATGCTCGAGTGTGTGTCGGGCCACCCACAGACAGGCAGAGGGTCAAGCATATTGCTTTCAGCATAGAATTTATGTCTAAATGTCTAGTCCTCTGGCCCACCAAGATCTGGGTCATCCATTAGCTGGCACATGTATGTTTGTACATGTATGTTTTCTAGAACCTGACCCCAGATAGGAAAAATGTGAAGGTCAAAAACATAACTGCCTAACTAGCCTCTTGAAAATAAACCAAACTGGAGGAGCAGAAAGGATGGGCACTTTCAGAAGGCGGCTGCCAGATAGGGGACCCGAGGGGAAATGATTAGAGGGGACAGCCAGCTCTCCCACCTCAGGGCCGGAATGCCCTGCCGGTATAGGTCCCAGAGCTGTTGCATTAAAGCTTGCTCATCTAAGACCATGTGCTATTTACATACAACTTTCATCCCAAGAATTCGGAGAGCTTTCCAGGCATTTATCTTCACATCATCCCCTGAAAAGCAAGTTGGAGCAAGTGTTATCTTCCTTTTACAGGCTGAGAAACCAAGGCACTGTAAACAGGTCTGAGCCCAGGAAGTAAAGAAGGGAGGGCTGTGTGTTTTGTAGCACAGAGGAAACCAGGCCAGCACACCAGGGTTGAACTTTACCTTCCAAGTCCTAAGTAATCCTTTCCATGATTAGACAGAGCATCAGCAGGTTCAGTAAGAAAATGGCTAAATGTTTGAAATTAGGGGCTCAGGAAAAGTCCCATTGCAGGGCACACAGACAGGGTTTCCTTGACCACTAGGTGCCTAAAATTCCACCAACAGAGAGTAGTTTTTTTAAGCTAAAGCACTGCAATTAAAAAAAAAAAAAAAAAAAACTGTATAAAGTATAATGCCCCTAGAGGCGTACCATATATAGCCACTTTCAGACAATAGAATTGCAATATTAATTAATTAACTAAGTTTGTGTCTAATTATATTGTTAGTTGAATCCTGAATCTCGATGGAAATGGGACATGCAGGACACACATATTGACAGGAGGTAGGAATATAAGGTTATGTCTTAACACCTCAAATCTTTTTTGAAAAGAGGCTGCATATTAATTAATTTAATTAATTAACTAGAAAAATAAGACCAGACCATTTCGGATGGAAACAGAGTAATGTAATAATAATAAAAGAGGTTCCCATTCAAGTCCTACCACCCATCAGCAGCCATACAAGCCAACCTCTAAACCTACATTTCTCTATTGTTCCTTGAGGACAAATCTGTTAATATCTTGGTTTGCATTGCCCATTGGACAGTTATCCCAGGAAGCACCAAGAGGGAATGAGGATGTAGAAAGGGGAAGTGAGGAAAGTGGCTTTAATGAAGCGTTATCACTGTTAGGCAACTACTTTCGATCCCTTTGAGGACCCCTCTGGGAGACTGTGGGGACACACCTTGGATTGTACCACCGTGGGGAGACAAAGTCTTGGGATTGCTTCAGAAATGCCCAGGTTCACTCCTGGGCTGGGGACTCCCCATCACTTCTAGTTTAGCCCATGACTGGGCTGAACATCTTTCCATGAGGAGAGGGCACATCTTCAGGCTGAGGGACTCAGCTGTCACACAGCCAGCCTATGAGGAACCTCCTGGGTTAAGCAAGAAGTTGGACCTGGCACCAACAGTACTCACTACATTCATAGTCCTTTCATACAGCTGTTGAATTTCTATAGTCACAGAAAATAATGTGAGTAAAGTGCTTAGCATAATATCAGGCATGTAATGAAGAGCCAATAAATGGTCATTGTTGTGATTGTGATTTTGATCCTTAAACATTTTTAAAAATTAAGGTGGAACTAGATTTCCTGTGATGGTGAGGGGCTCAGGGAGCCAGGGGATATACACAGCCAGAAGCCCCTGGACAGGTCTGAGGAGCCCTGAGAATTGAGGAAAATAAGTCACCTGGCCAAATCTCTCAAGATTCCTATTCAGCCCATCTTGTTGTTATCCTTTGAATCTGTAAGGGGCAAACTTCATGTCCTTCAGAGTTCTGCCTGTGGTTTACCTGCTAAGGAGCATGGGGGGGTCACCTGGGCCAGATCTCTAAGGACAGCCACAGAGAAGACAAAGAAGGCTGCGTGAGCTACCACCAGACTCCCATGACATGCGCCCGACCCCTGAGTGGAAAATCCCAACCTCTCTAGGACAAGAACGGTCCAACAAAAAGGGAAGCCACAGCAAATTTTTCCGGTTAGCCTGGGCTGCATCCATCACAGATTCTCTGAAGTTTTGCCTCAGCTTTAGGCCCAATTCAACCAGCATGAATCCCCACAAATTAACTCCCAGGGAAAACACGGCTGTTTGAGAAGGGAACTGACACCTTTGCCAGGCAGTGGGGCCTGTCAGCCCGGTGGTAGTCTCGGGCTGAGGTGGAATATAATGGACTCAGGTGAACTCCTGTCAGCGGGCACAGCGGCTCACACTGGCCCAACACATCACAATTCCCTTTGTGCCGCCTTGGGCTTTCACCACCCTGGTATATGGAACACGACTTACAAAAGAAAACGGTTTTGTTTGGCAGGTGGGAAATCACTTCAATTGTGCTATTTTTCTGTTTACTAAAATAAATATAAAGATGCTTTTATTTTCCACAAAGAATTGTTATCGCTATTTGAATCTATGTTGCTTCAAAAACAAACATCTTACTTTTAGGATCAGAGGCAGAGCATTCTGTTCCTCAGAGAAGTGATATCCTTTAGTGGGCTGGGGGGAAACTTGGAGAATACTGAAAGGAAAGACAACTTCCAGAATAAACAATACGGAAACATTGTCTTCTGACCTCTAATGACTGATTAGTTTCTATGGTAGGGCGGGCATTTAAAAACTTGAACAAGAAGGCCAAGTCCAGGGTGGTCTAGCACCCTTCGAAGGCCCCATTTGATCTCATGAGACTAGTCTCTGAATTGTCCATCTCTCGCTGCCTGTACTGAGCTCCAACCTCCTTATTTGACCATGTCTAGCCTTCCCTAATGAGGAGATGCTCACTGAGACCTGGACCAGATCTCAAATGAAATGAGTCTCATGCAAAAATTACTGAATTCACTTGTGGTTTCCTTCCATCACCTCACCATTGGAATATCCACTCCAGCAGGGAACTTTATCTACCATCTGTTTATATCATTGCTTGGCCAAATCTCTGTAGGACTCCTTCTTAGCCCATCTTGTTTTTAGACTTCAAATCTTTAAAACTGAGGCTAACTTATATAATAAAAGGCTCTGGGTACATATGCTTTCAGTATTACCTCACTATCTCATTTTTTTAAAATATCTGCCAACATTATCATTGTCCTCAAAACAAGTGACATATAATGTGTGCTCACACATATCACCTTGTGTCATTCTCAAAACATAATAGGGAGATTCCATTATCCCTATTTTTACAAAGGGGGACTTTGGTGCTCAGGAAGTTGAGGTAACGTGACCAAACTATCACACAGCTCCTAAGGACAGCTCTGGAATATCAGCCCCACCAGGCCTCCCAGCCTAGCTCAACCGTCTCCGCCTGGCACTGCTATTTTACCCCACCTTATCAGACTGTGGGCCCCTGGGGGACCAGCTAGCATAGCACCACATGCAGATTGGGTACTAATAAAGTCTATAATCATGGCATCATTCATATGTCGTACACCATGCGCCTCTGAAGCCCCTTCCACATGCATTCTCTTATTGAATTTGAATGACAGCAATCATGATAGTGATCAGTCAGGCAAAACTCTGCCTTCTCTGCTTAAAAAAGAAAACTTGAAATTCAGCATTCCCTATCCACAAGAACAACCAATAAATTACATCTGCTTAGCTTTGTTCTTTTCTTCTTCTTCTTCTTCTTCTTCTTCCTCTGCCTTCAGGGTGCACGTTTCTGTCACATATTTTGTCCACCTTTTTTCTTGTTTTGCCTCTATAGAAACTGAGTGGTTTTTTTCTCTAAGAAAAGCTTTCTCCTGATGAGAGTACACACATGTATCAATGGAGGAATAAATGTCCCACGGTTGAAACCTAGTTATAACCTCCTCATCTGCAGAATGTATAACTCAGCAGTAAGAATTTTCTCTTTGCAGAAAACTGGGGCATAATCAAGGCTTTCAATGGAGGGCAGAAAAGGGAAATCACAGAAAATCAATTCCATATTTTTTAGGTGTGGAATGGAGATAAAGGAAATGTTCTCTCAACTATTTTGTGGGCAGAGAGATATGATAATTTTTTTCCCTCTTTAAGGCCAGGACTTTTCCTCAGTTCATGGTGTGACCTTGCTGTGCCACTCAGTGGTCTCATCCTGCCGCCCCCCCCCCCCCCCCCGTCCCGTAGCTATAAGAATGGAACATCACAGTGGAGGAGAGCTTCAGGTGAACACTGGGTGAGGCGATCGCCCCCACAACACCCTACTCATTTGTAGCACGATTTCAGCAAGTTCTTAAATAAAATTTCTAAGTCGGTTTCCTCATCTGTAAAATGAGAATAATAAATCTACCCAAAAGATTGTTATGAGGATTAAATAACAATGAAAAATACATAAAGTATCTGATAGAAACTCTTAGCAATCTAGAGCTACTGGCAAGTACAGTATCCTTTTTTTAAGCATTTTGAAATTCTGTTATGCTCAAGAGATATAAGTATCCTGCAATCTAGTGATGACAAACATGAATATAGATTGTCAATTATAGTGGTAGATGTAAATAATAAACACTCCATGACACAATATAAAAGAATCTTTGTGGCTTAGCATGATAGTTTTGTTTTTCACTAATGCTATGCCCAGGGTTGGCATACCTAGTCAGAAATATTCATGGTCTAATTGTGTCTCCCAAAATTCATATGTTGAAACCGAACCACAATGCACTGATATTAAGAGGCGGGGCCTTTAAGAGGTGATCAAGTCACAAAGGCAGAGCCTTATGGATGGGATTAGTGTCCTTGTAAAAGAACTTGAGGGAGTGAGTTCATCCCCTTTCATCTCTATCGCCATGTGAGGACACAGTGCTCCTCCCCTCCAGAAGATGCAATGCCAAGACACCTTCTTGGAAGCAGAGAGCCACCCTCACGAGACACTGAACCTGCCAGTGACTTGATCTTGGGACTTTCAGCTTCCAGAATTATGAGGAATGATTTTCTGGTTTTTACAAGTTACCAGAGCACAAACGGACTAAGACAGACACACTTCTGAGCAGCTTTTCTCCAAGTAGTGACTCAAAAAAGTTTCTCCTGCAAAAGGTTTCTTCCAAATGGTTTGCAACCATTTGGAGGAGGAGAGAGGGGACAGAAGTCCATGTAAAACATTTTCCAGCCACATTCCCATGTCCAGACCCGAGTTGCTTAACCCCAGCAAAACACAGAGGGCTATGAAAAAGCTGCTTAGCCGCATGCCCAGGAGAGACAAATCACATCCTGACAACACTGGCAGGAGGAATGGACAGGACAACCCTTTCACTTAATTTTGAAACAAGTGAGACCAACCCATTATCTGGACCCATGGACCAAAAGAAGAGATCAATTTGGTTACTTCTACTTTAAAAACATTTAAACGGAAAACAAGACTGAGGTGACAGGAGGCAGAACTGTGACCAGAATAGAAGTTTGATTTTGATATTCCCATCCTTCCTCTCTCCTCTGCTTCCCCTTTTTAATCAGTGTCTTTCTCTGTCTTCTAGCCTCCCAGACCCCCAGCATAGAGCCCCAAGCAAGCTGGTCCCCCATAGCACTGCTTCATATTTCAGACAATGATGTCCATTAAAAGAGGCCTTATTTCCTCAGAGCCATATTGTCTGATAGATGACAGCTAATTAATCTGATAAAGTAATTCATGCAGCTCAAATAATAGTTATTGTGGGAATTGTGTTACCAGGCCCAAGTAACCTGTATTTTTAATAGGTTCCTTCCAGAGACAATGCCTTAACCTAAATAAATTGCTCTAATGGTAAGAATTGCTCAAATGGAGAGATTCCGGGTCCTCACAGCCAGCTTGAAGAGGACGTTATGTTATGTGGTAGGAGCAGCTCCAATAGCAACATTGAGCACCTTGACTTACTTCCATTTTGCTGAACATTTGTTTTAATTGGGGCAATGAATTATGTATCCTTAAAACATTTTGGTACTAGCTTCAATCATTTAGTCAGAAAGAGTTCTGAGAAAACACTACAAATTTAGGAAAGAATTTTTTTATAGCTACATACGATTCCTAATATCATTTACTTTCCTCCCTAAATATGGAAATTCAGTTCATATGAAGAGCAATAAAATGAAATGACTCCATAGGGGTCATCGTAATCATGTTAATTGTGTTCATGAATTAAAATCCCTCATTGACTATTGATTGGGAAGATCATATTTGGGCCACCTCTTCCTGAAGACAGGATGTTGTGGTTTAGCATTTGGGTTTTGTTTCTGGATGTGTGCAAGAGCAAAGATTTCAGTGGGAATGTCAAAACAGTAAACTCAGACCCTTTTGGTATGAACTGTTTTCTTTTGAGTAGGTTCATAAAGGAGCAATTTGGGGATCCTGCATCCTGAGGGTGAGGGACAGAGCTGCCTTTCCTGACATCACAGATGGGAAAGATCTGTGTGAAGTCCTCCACAATATGAGGGCCACCCTAGAGAAGATTTGTTCCTTTAAGAAATCTAAAACAAAGAGCAGGGAGAAAGTAAGGCCTGCAATTGGAATGGATCTATATAAAAGTGTGTGAGGATCTTGACTTCTGGTTCTGCTCTCAGGTCTACCTCTTTTCCTTCCTTAATATTTCCTGTACCCAGCCAGTCACGGTGGCACATGCCCATAATCCCTGTGACTTGGGAGGCTGAGACAGAAGGATAGTGAGTTCAAAGTCAGCTTCAGCAACTTAGCAAAGTCCTAAGCAACTCAGTGAGACTCTGTCTCTAATAATATACAAAATAGGGCTGGGGATATGGTTCTGTGGTTAAGTACCCCTGAGTTCAATACCCAGTACCAAAAAATTATATATATATATATAATTTCCCCTACTCTACTCGAATTTGAACTTTTCATTTACCCTGTGAGTTAAGGATAGCCACCCCATCCCAGAGTTTGAGAAGTTAGATGAAGAGAAATACCCAATCCTCCTAATATGATACTCAGAAGGTCTACTCATCGGACCTAGTCCTCCAGCCCTCTCACAAGCCAACCTCCTTCTCTAGCAACCCTAATCCACATGCTCCCAGAAGACAACAGAGGGGACATTCATCTCCATGACAATATTTGCGAAGAGAACACAGACAGTGCAGGTAAATATGAGTTCAAGTCTGGCCCTGTCCCATTCCAATCATGTGTCTACAAAGTCTCCTGATCTCCTGGCCTTGGTATCCCCTCAAGATGGGGATAACAGGGACTGCACAGAGTAGTTGTGAAGGCCGCACAAGCTCAGCATCTAGAAAGCACCAGCACACAGACCACCAATGATTGGCAACTATACTCTCAATATTGTTGCAAAGTTTATTGGATTCCTTCCAGAATACAGTTCCCAGGTTGAAGGAGCTGGAATACAAGAAATACGGCTTTTTTTTTTTTTCCCTCCATGGGTTTAAAAACCTAGTTGGGAAGATAGACTACATGAAATAGCAAGATAAGAATATATTTTCAGTAATGAATGAATGGAATTTAAAATTAGTACTATCAGAAATATTGAGAAGTGCTAATAAGTAGGAAGCATAAAGGCAGTCTGGAAGACAGTTTGAGACAGAAACCGGAAGCACTTCACACATGCTAGGGACCTGGTCTAAAGAGCAACAGCAAGGCTTGCATACAGCCAGAAACTCTAGGTTTAGCCAAATAATCAGCTAAATGGCGGATTTCAGACTCACTTGACAAGACACTCAGCACTTTGAGGGTTGCTTTTTGATGTTCTACAATTAACATTTTGCAAAATTAGCCCAACTTCTTGTAAGTTCTCACAAAGAACATTCTGTGGAAAGATGGCCTAAGAAGCCAAATGACTTAGTTTGATATTTGGAGAAGCCCCATCATCCAGGTAAACCTCAGGAAGGTAATTCCCCATGTTTGCTCCAGCTTCCTTTTATATGTGTGGGCAAGATGGGTTAAAATCCTCTGTAATGGTCATTTCTATCCTTTTCCTCTGTGGTCTGTGACCTCCTCTCGTCCTTCTACACTGATTTTCAGTGGGAGTGTTGGCCTTCATGTGTGTGTGCACTTATTGCTGCAGGGCCTATCCTGAGCAATCTGAGAAGCAAGCCATGCTTCTCAGACTTTAACTAGCCTTATGCATCACCGGGGCATCTTGTTAAATGCAGATTGTGGTTCAATAAGTCTAGTGTGAGGCACAGCCTGAGGCTCTTCATTTCTAACAGGCTCCTGGGTGACGATGGAGACCGCATGACAGCTGCCGTTGGATGACTTCCAGGTGATTTGGGTGCAGTGTCCACAGAGACTCATTGAGAATCAGTGCTTTCTAATGACCAGGTGATTCCAAGCTCTGCACAGGTACATCCTGCACAGATACACTGGCAGGTGCCTAGGCACTTAGGCCACGCTGTATTCCCAAATGGAGAAACGTCATAACCAGGATAGGGCCCTTAGAGATTGGTCAGGAGCTTGCTACTAGTTCACCACAGAACAGATGAACACCTCATCCCAGAACACTTAGGCATAAAGTCATGGGAGCCCCTGCAAAATCTGCAGAATACCTTTTATGTGGAAGTCAGAGGAGTCTCCCATCCCCCAGACATCTTAAACACAGGGGTGACCCTCTCTATGGAAATGTCTGCTGTGCGACTGAGTAGCTCAAGGCTCAGTGAGTGAGGCAAAAGAAGACAGCAGGAGCTCAGAATTCCCTCACCTGCTTGGTTTTAAGTGATGCCTTTGGAAGCAGGATATCCCTTGCTGTTTGGGAGCATGGGGGGAGATAATCTTGTGGTTTGCCTGTAGCCAGAAGAAAGCTCTGGAAGTGAAATGCCCCCGTGGCTTTCAAGACTCTGAGACAGCAGTGTCTGGTTTTCCCCACTGACATGGTGACACGCTGTGATCCGCCAACTGCAGGTTGCCCACTATTGGCATGGGTCACAGTCACCAAGGGCCCCGAGGTAGGGCTGCTTTGTCCTGGGCCCCCCTCCCATGCCCATAACTCTGAAACTACATGACATCTTAACCTTTATAAGAATTTCTTCAAGACAGCATTTAAAAACACCCAAATCTTTCTTGACCTTTACATTTTAGCAGAGTTTTTTTTTTTCCTTAAATTGATGTTACAATAATTTTTTTAAGCTGTGGCATTTTTAAAGCTACTTCAAGAGGAACTTCACTTTCCCTTACCCATCCTATTTGAGACCAATCATTAATCATGAAGGGAAGGCACCAAGACTCAAACTCAGCTTTATTATGTTTTCCTGTTTGTGACATTTTCTTTCTATCAGCCAGCGGGACGTTCCTACCCTTTTCGTTTATTATCTACAGGTTGTAGAATTTGTTTCCCAGGTTCCGGCCCTCTTTCTTCACCTTCACGCCCTCCTCTGCCATAGCCCAACCTCTAAAAGCTCCTTCCAATTGGGTTTGGAGAGAATGGCTGAAAGATAGAGGCTTTCACTTGACAAAAATGCAAATACATTTTGTCTTGGGCAAAACAGGCCTTTCTGCCTATAAAAGAACAACTCAGCTATCATTTTTAACAATCTTTTTTTTTCATAGAGAAAAGTCCTAAAGAGGGAACATAAGATAATAAACGTATAATTTCATAGTGGTTTGGGTCATAAGTCATAAAAAAATGAGGACCTATAAGCTATGGGAGCTCCTAGATATCCTAGTTCTGCAAGGCTACAGTCAGAGAAAGCTGAGTAGCAGCTGCACCTTGTAGCCAGGAGTTTTCAACCTGGCATTCATGGTCATGAACTTGGATGGGAAAAAAGTGCATCTTTAGTTTTACTAATGTCTACCTGAAGTTTAGCATTCTATTCAATTATGAAGACAGGCAAGAAACTACTGTGGTAGTAGCAGTGCCTTAAGGGTGTCACCAACAGAAATCACAAATATTTTTATATTGTGTTGTACTAGTTGAAGATATCTTTTAAAATTGCTTATATTTATCACTACTTGAAAATATAGTAGTTATTAGTCTGGCTGTAAGATCTTGTTATTTAATGCATTAATAAAGAAGCACATATATTACTATATCACACATTTGTATGTTTTGTTAATACTTTGATAATTATATTTCAATGCAATTTTTCCTTTGTAATTATATGTATTTTATGTTATGCATTTTTAAAAGCATAATTCTGAAATGGGTTTATGGGCCTTACCAGATGCCAAAGGGTTTCAAATGAGTAAGAACCTTCCTATGGAGTTCCCAGTTTATTGAAATTCCTGAGTGCCCATGTCACTCAGTTTTGTAACATTCCTAATGCTTACATGTTTTTGGGTTGATAAAGATGTTACCGAACACTTTTTTTTTCTGTTTCACAAATGATACCATAGCCATTCATTCATTTTTATCATTCATTTATTTAAAATATCCTTAATGATCTTTTATTAGTCTATAAGCCAATGCTATGAAACACTATTGAATGAATAAGACATAGTACCTCCTTCAAGATTTAGTCTCTAACAAGAAGTTAATCATTCCTATAAATTCCTTATTAAGTTATAAGCATTCTGTGCTGACATTTCCACCACTAGTAAAGTCTATTCCTGAGATTCAAAGAACACTCTAGCTAGCCTTGTGCCAGGTGATGCCAAGGAACAGAAATTTGGCTTCTTTTTTATCTTCTTTCAGAAATTATGAGAACACCCATCCAATAGCTATTTATTAAGTGCCAACTGGGTAAGTGGGTGAGGGAGATAAATGGCTTAGATGACTCCCAAATTTTTGATGTATGTGTCCCTGAGTAGAAAATGTTCCTTTTTAGCAAGAACTGGAATGTGTGTTCAGAGACAGGGCAAATGGGCTGGCAGGGGAAGGAAACTGCTGAATTTGGTCTTGGTGAGTTTGAGCTTGTATGATTAGAGTTGGATATATTGATCTGAGGCTTGGCGGGCGGGGGGGGGAAGTCTGAGTTCAAAAATCTATGTATCAGAGCCTTCAGTTATAGAAAGTTGCTACGAAAAAAAAAAAAGCCCACCAATAATAATTTCTAGGAAGACAGAAGATGAACACTTGCAAAAGGGACTAGTTGGAAAGGACACTAGAAGGCTTAAATAAAGCAGGACTTCAAGAGCAGATTTTCAAAGTTCATGCCTTTGAAGGAAAGTCAACTACTTAATGGTCCAGGCACACAATTTAAATGGACAGGCATAGCTGAAGCAAGAAAGCACACTTGAAAAAGACAGTATTCCAAACACATGGCTGCTGAGTGAGGAAGAAAGTGGGAAAACAGGAAAGAAGAAAAGGAGAAGGGAAAGAGGAAGGCAAAAAAAAAAAGAAAAGAAAAGAAAAGAAATCCTTTGGCATTTGGATAATGATGCAGGAAAAAAAGAAAAATGTAATTTCCTGCAAGAAAAAATAGATCAATAAAATTGGAGGACTCAGAATTCTCCGTCCATCACTATCACAAACAAAGACCTACTAAAGCACCTGAATTTTACGAGATTTACAGAAAAGGTGTAATTTAGCAAAAACCATATGAAACATGCCAATACAACAAAACAAAACAAAACAACAGAAGAGAAAAATATTTTTAATAGACAACTACAGAATGAATTTTCACACAAATGAATGGAGGAAAAATCCAACCCCTCCCCAAAGAGCATGAAGCAGAAAGAAAATTCAAGTTTACTTTTCAAACTGAATTAAATACATTGTAACCAATATTTGCAAATAGGAGAAACCACCTCAAATTAGAAATTCAAATACTTAGAAGAGAAAAGGAAATAAAGCAGGGAGAAGAGAAAAAAATAGTTGACTGAATTCAAGAAAGAAGTGGGAAGAAAAGACAATATTATCTCAGAAATGAAGAAGTTACAAGTTGCTGAAGGAAAACAGACTCAAATGAAAATTTAATAAGGAACATGGAAAAAAGGCAGTAAAATAACCAAGAGAATTAAAACCACATAAAGGAAGATATAATGTGGGTCAGACAAAAAATAGTGGAAATAAGACAGGCAAAGCAAGAAAAATATTTGTGCTATCTTATTTAAAGGAAAAAGAGAGGAAGAAAAAGAAGAGGAGAAGGAGGAGGAGAGAAGAGGAGGAGAAATGAGACAAACTACTCATTAAAATTACAATCCAAAATTATTCAGAAATAAGAAGAGCTGAATTTATACTTTGAAATGTTTCACTAGATACCTGAGAAAATCAACCTAGAATGATCATTTCTAGGTTGATTTAATGATTTAAAACAATGACCTCCAAGTTAAAAAAACTAATTTATATTGGCAAACAAATTCAATTGGCATCAGAATTTGAAAAAAAAAAAACATACAAAGAAGGTGACACTTTTTTAAAAGTTCAATGGAAGAAATTATGAGCAAAATATTTTTATAAATATGGTTATAAAGCCAAGCTATCCTTCAAATATCAAATCAAAATTTTCAATATAAAGTAACTTTTGGAATTCTAGACCTATAAACCATACTTCAAGACTCTTCTACAGAATGAGCTTCAGCCAACCAAAGGATGACAGGGAAAATGTCAACCAAAGGACAGATAATGAGCATTTAAAATACAAAAATTTATATGTAATGCCAAAATAAAGATGGAATCAGGTGCAAAAGACTAAAATACAGTTGTTCTGTCTTATTATTAAGTACAAATTTTGCAACTAAAAAGTAGGGGTAGAGGGAAAGAAAAGTGGACATATCTGCTCTGCTATATAGGAATAAAGAGAAATTAAAGGATCAGAATCTTGATTTGGGGAAAATGTCAACAAAATAAGTAAACCACTAGCTAATTTTATCAAAAAAGGAGGGAAGTATAAAGTAAGAAAGGAAAATACCATTGAAACAGAGACTTTTTTTAAAATTATGAGTCTGACTTATAGACCTGTATGCAAATAAATCCAAAAATCTAGATGAAATGAATAATTTTCTAAAGAAAATATATCAAACTCATTAGAGTTAGAAATCACAACAACTTTCATATTAAAAATAGAAAAAGTTATTAAGGAACTCCTTCTCAAAAAATAATTATAATTGTCAGGTAATAGTCATCGGAGAATATTACCAAAACTGCAAGTATGAACTGGTTCCACACATTGCACCAGAAATTCAAAATGAAATAAAATATAATATTCATATTGAAACAGACAAAGGCAATACCAAAGATAAAACTACAATGCAGCATATTTCATGAATATCAACACAAAACTTTTAAACAAACTATTGGCAAATACAATCCATGGCTTTGGCAGCCAATATAAGCCTACTACAATCCATGCTCTGGCACCCAAAGATTCACATCTATCCTACTTGCAAAGTATGTTTCTTTCCATCCCCAAATCCACAAAGTTCTCAACCCTTTATAGCATCAACCCAAGTCTAATATGTCATCAGCTGAAGACTCCCAAATCTTATCATCCAAATTACTCAAATCAGGTATATAGGAGACTCTAAGTTTCATCTATCCTGGATCAAAATTTCTCTCTATCTGTGGATTTGTGGAATTAGAAAATATGTTATCTGCTTCTAAAATACAATAGTGAGACAGGAACAAGATAGTAGTGATAGACATTCTCATTACAAAAAGGAGAAAATAGAAGAAAGAAAGTGGTCATCAGTTCAAAGCAATTTCAAAGTCCTGCAGAGAAAATTCCTTAAAGATTTAAGGAATAATCCTCTGTTGCTCAAGGACCCACCTTCTGTATACCCTCTGTACTGCTGCTCTGCCTTCTGCCTATGGATCCAGCATCAACATCATCCTTTGTCTTGAGAATTAGCACATGATTGCAGCTGAGTGATTTTATCAACCTGTTTCTTGACTACAAAATTTTTTTTAATCCAACCGCTTTCTTTTATTTTCTCCTGTTCATGTCCCTTCAATACAAGTTGACATTATTTCTACTATCACCATATCCTCAAAACCTCATGAATCTTCTTCTTGTTTGCCTTAGATATCTACACCATGAGACAAGAGGGTCTTCCACAGATCTCTGCTGGATAATATCATCTTTGTTCCCTGATTCTACTGGGATGATTGAGTGGACCCATGAGTCACACACCTAAATCTCTTCAGTTCTAGCAAAATGTTGTTTAGCTAATATTTGACCTTATCTCCTGAGCACATGGAACCTCCTCATTTTAACAACATTTGCAATCTGCTTATGACAAGGATTTCCCAAATCAAATGCTGGCTCCTTTGAGCTTTAACATTTTTCTCCCTCCATTATCTCTTTCCCCTGATATTTTACTAAAAGCAGCAAGGAGAAATGGAGCTTCACCTTTAAAATCTTGTTTGGAAATCTCAGCTACATATCCAAGTTCTAGAGGTAAGAATTCTGAGATCAAGGTATCCGTAGGGCCACACACTCCTCATTGACTCTGGAGGAGAATTCATTGTTTGCCTTTTCCACCTTCTGGCAACTAACATTCCTTGGCTTGTGGCTACATTACTCCAGGCTCTGCATCCATCTTCATTTTACCTTCTCCTTTTTGGGTATATCTAATTTCTTCTCTCTCTCATGAGAACACTTGTGATAGGAGTTAAAGCTTATGTGGCTAATCCAGGATAATCTCCTGATTTTGTGATCATTGATTTAATCATATCTGTAAAACTTTATTATGTGGGTTAATAGTTACAGGTTCCCAGGACGGAAACCCAGTGTCATTGGGTGGCCTATTATTCAGCTTACTGCATATAATAATAGCTACATAGTGCAGGAGGAATCACATAACCACCTCAAAAGAAAAAACATTAAGAAAGTATTTGATAAAATGCAGTAGTACTCCCACATTTAGGAAATGATGAGTAATTTTTCAACAGGGTGATTAGTCCTAAAATCCTGATCTATTTAATAGAGAAATAGTGGAGGTGATTTACATCAAGATCAGGAGCAAAACACAAATGCCCACTATCTCTGTTACTAGTAGAGATATTAGCCAGTGCAATTAGGCAAGAGAACTCAATCAGAGGCAGAAGACTAACTAAAGAAGAAATAAAACTATGTATATTTGCAGATAACATGATAATGGATTTGGAAAACCCCTAGAAATCAATAATAAAATGGATTCAAATGATGAAAGAACTGACTAAAGGAGCAAGATGTAAAATTAACACAAAAATCAATAGGTTTCATTTAAATAAACAATAAACAGGGAATATAATGGTAGAGAAAACCCACTACATAGCATCAAACTATAGTAAATACTTACAAATACATGAAATATACAAACTATAGTAAATACTTACAAATAAATGGAACCTATATATGGAAATTTTTAATTCTGAAAGACATTAATAAAGATTTGAACAAATGGAAAGTCATACCCTGTTCTTGGATAAAATCAGAGCATTATAAAATTCAGTTCTCCCTAAGTTATGTTTTAAGTTTAGTAAAATTCCAAACAAATGCCAATAAATCATTTTTTAGAGCTAGATAACTTAATACTAAAGTTCACATTAAAAATGTAAAGATAAGGTAGAAAAACACTAAAAAAGCTGTGTGGGGTGATTAATCTCATCAGAATTTAAAACTCTCTGTAAAGTCTTGATAATTAAAACAGTGTAGAGCTAAAATATGAACAGAGAAATAAAGAAATAGACAAATCATGGAATGCAAAAGTACAAATAAGACACAAATACAAATAGAAATTTAGTATATGACTAAGGTAGCATCTCAAATCACTGCAGTAATGGTAAACTTATTAATAAATAGTCTAGAAAAACAAGATAGTCATTTGGAAAAAAAGATCAAATAAGATCCATACCTCACATTTGCAGTAGAATAAGCTCCAAGTAGATTAATGATCTAAAGACAAAAACTGAAACCATACAGTATAGAAAAATAGCATCACTAAGTTATTCTTTTGCATTGGTAAGGAAAAAGCTTCGTAAGTATGATTTACAATCATTTTTGAATGACAAAAATCATAAACAAAATAAAGAAATGAGAAACTAGAAGAAAAGTATGTATAACATATACTAAAGGAAAAGGACTAATATCCATTATATAAGAAAATATTTTTTAATTTTTGTATTGATTTTTTAAAATAGATGACAGAAGAATGCATTACATTTCTTATTACACATATAGACCACAATTTTTCATATCTCTGGTTGTTTATAAAATATGTTTACACAAATTATTGTCTTCATGCATGTATTTTGGATAATGATATCCATCACATTCCACCATCCTTGTTAACTCCCTGCTCCCTCTTTTCCCCTCCCACCTCTCTGTCCTATCTAGAGTTCATCTCTTCCTCCCATGCTCCTTCTCCCTGCCCCACTATGAGTCAGTCACCTTGTATCAGAGAAAACATTTGGCATTTATTTTTTGAGGATTGGCTAATTTCACTTAGCATTATCTTCTCCAGTGCCATCCATTTACCTGCAAATGCCATGCTTTTATTCTCTTTTATTGCTGAGTAATATTCCATTATGTATATATGCCACATTTTTTAATCCATTCATCTACTGAAGAGCATCTAGGTTGGTTCCACCATTTAGCTATTGTGAATTGTGCTGCTATAAACATTGATGTGGCTGTGTCCTCTAGTATGCTGTTTTTAAGTCCTTTAGGTGTAGACTGAGGAGAGGGATAGCTGGGTCAAATAGTGGATCCATTCCCAACTTTCCAAGGAATCTCCATACTGCTTCCCCTATTGGCTACACCAACCTGCATTCCCACCAGCTTGGAGAAAAGATAGCTTCTTCAACAAATGGTGCTGGGAAAACTGGAAAGCCATATGCAACAAAATGAAATTAAACCTCTATCTCTCACCATGCACAAAACTCAACTCAAAGTGGATCAAGAACCTAGGAATTAAAACAGAAACCCTAATAGAAGAAAAAGTAGGCCCTAATCTTCATCATGTGGGATTAGGCCCCAACTTCCTTAATAAGACTACTGTGTTGCAAGAGTTAAAATCAAGAATCAATAAATGGGATGGATTCAAACTAAAAAATTTCTTCTCAGCAAAAGAAACAATCTGTGAGGTGAATAGGGAGCCTACATCTTGGGAACAAATTTTTACCTCTCACATATCAGATAGAGCACTAATCTCTAGGGCATATAAAGAATTCAAAAAGCTAAACATCAAAAAAATAAAAAACCCAATCGGTAAATGGGCCAAGAAACTGAACAGACACTTCTCAGTAGAGTATATAGAATCAATCAACAAATATATGGAAAAATGTTCATCATCTGTAACCATTAGAGAAATGCAAATCAAAACTACTCTAAGATATCATCTCACTCCAGTCAGAATGGCAGCTATTATGAAGACAAACAACAATAAGTGTTGGCGAGGATATGGGGGAGAAGGCACACTCAAATATAAGGAAATCTTAAAAATAGTGGTACAAAGAACCAAAGTGCTAACAGAAAGATGCAGAAGACATAAAGAAATAATTCATCCAAAAAGAGAGATTGAAAACTGTCTTCAAACTTGTGAAAAAAATACTTGGACACATGATTTTAAAAATCCTTTTCTCACCTATTAAATTCTTTCTCTCTCTCAACACAAATACATACACACACGCACAGACACACACACACACACACACACACACACACTCAAATACTTTTTGTTGGTAAAGCTATGGGGAAACAGGCTTTGTTGTTATACATTCCTGGTCAAAATGCAAATCATTTCTTCACTTCTGGAGGGAAATTAGACAATATTTAACAAAATCATTTATGCATTTTACTTGCCCTAGTAATTTCACTTCTAGGGTATGAATCATCAACAATACAAAAATACATATGCATAAACTTACTCCTTGCTGTATTGATTGTAATTGCAAAACACTAGAAACAATATAAATGTCCATACATGAGCAGATTGATACATCCACAAAATGGAGTATTACACAACTGTATAAAAAAAAAAAATCTCTAGAACTGACTTGTATTGTTTCTATAACATATATTAAGTGGGGAAAAAAGCACTATCTAGAGAATGTGATTCTTTGGGCAAGAGATTTGATCTAAGAAAATACACAGATATTTCTCCTTTGCATAAAAGAAATTCAAAAAGATCGACAGAATTTGAATAAACTCAAAATATTTGCCTCAAAGTACTTATCATCTCCAAGGGACAAACAGTAAAAGCTGTTCCCTGGAGAAACTACCAGCCACCAACTTCCCAAAGTGATTCAGGTAAACATCACCAGTGATAAGACAAAGGAACATCATGATGAGTCCTTTAATAAGGTGTACTGGAAAAGAATGCGGGATCCTTTCTGGGATCAATCATAAAAACATAGTAGACAAACCTAAACTAAAGGTTCTACCAAACTGCTGATCAGTACCCTTCATGTAGTGCCAAAGTTGTGAAGGACAAGGAGACTGAGGAACTGTCACAGATGGGAGGCACCTAGGGAGAATTAACAACTAAATGCAATGTGTTTGGACAGGCTCCTGGGAGAGGAAAATGGTATCTGCTGGGCAATTAGTGAGTTTTTTTTCACCAGGTCTGTAGCTTAGTTAATAATAATATATCAATGTTAATTTCGTGATATTGATAATTATATCCTAATGAAGGGAAAGATTAAATATAAACAGAAGCAGGGTGAGGGATGAAGAGAAACTCTCTTCTGTATTTGCAACTTTTCAGAAGTCTAAAATTAGTTTGAAAAAAAAAAGTTGTTTTAAAAACCATAAATAAATAAATAAAATGGATCTCTTGACTTCTATTCAGGGTTTTCTGGAAACCTCCCTCTTTCCACAACTCTCCTATAAAAGTTTCAGAACATTTCTAAAACCACTTACTACCATTCTTACGCTGGCAGTGATCAGGGTTGCCTCACAGGTTGCCAAATTAGGGAGGAGGATAAAGCTAGAAGAGACAGGGGAGGAAGTAGAGCATCTGAGGCAGAGATTTTTCAATGACCTCTTTTGTGTTGCTAAATTTATTCGTATCCTGGAAGGGGCTACCACCATCACAAGGACACAAAGATTGTCAGGTAAATTCAAGGGCTTTTTAAAAATGCGTCTAACCACCTCCTGTCCAAAACATTGGAGCTTAACCTTCTTCCTGAAAATGCAATCTGCTCTTTAACAACCTGCCCGCATAGCAGACGCTGAGACCTAGATCGCTACAGGAGCAGAACCATCACCTTGTCCTGATTCGATAGGTTCTTGTTACATTATCAGCTGGAGATCCTAGGGGTATGTGGAGATGTGCCTGCTCATGGCTGAAAGACTTCCTGCACAACTTATGTCCTTCACACAACTTTGTCCTTAAAAGCTATTTTTGGAATCCATTTCAATTCTGTTTTCCCAACAAAGATATTAGGAGATGACTCGTTTTTTGCATATTAGAAGTAAAAAGAGAGAGACAGAGACATCCAAACGCTTGAGGTGCTCACGATAAAACCTGAGGAGTAAAGACAACACCAGACCTAGTATGTGCAGCTTCTGTGCCTTCAAGTTTTGGTCCAGGGGACTGTGCTGCTTGGCAAAGGAGGGTGAGCACAGTGACCACAGGGAACGCAGCTGTCACAGACAGGCCATCCCCTTCAAGTAAAGTGACACACTGTGGATGCGTGGCTCTCTTATAGTTTTCAAAGCCCTATTTACACATGGAGTTTAATTTGATCCTCAAACCACACTGTATCCTGGATAGGATTATATTTCCTTTGTTATGCTCGAATTTGGGACCCCCAAAAGACCAACAGAGACCAAGATCGATGTAAGCAGCAAAGAGGTGTTTATTGCCAGCTAGCTCGGTCCTCCGCGCTCACACGGCAACTGGTGACACTGAGAGGCCTCGAGCCCAGTTTTATACACTCTTTGGGGAAGGCAGGGACCTCACATACCATCACAGCATCTCTTAGCAAATCATCATACACTGTGGGAAAATCATAAACAACTCTAAAACATGATTAGCTGGCGGGAACAAGTTGGGTAAGGGTGACTGGTTAGTACAAGAGGGGGATTCCTTTGAACTGATTGGTTTAAACCACAAGGGGAATATGTGCTGAACTACATGGTTTCCCAACATGTTATCAACCACCATAAACTACTAGGAGGGTCATCTGGCATCCCAGGGAGTTCCCCTGTCTAATACTGATTGGTGTTTGCTAGGGGGCTGCTATGGGTCCTCACCTAGCCTGACTGAGTCAGGGACACCTGGCATCGCAGATCTCTCCTGTTATTTGTAGACAAACAACTCAGCAGGGTGGGTATGAGCTTAGGAGTGCTCTGTGAGTTTTTCCAAGGACAAGGGTCACGCCCCCTTCCTTGGACAGGCTTTGCTCTGAGGTAGAGGCTGGTTTCTCAAAAATGGTGTCACATCAGTTTCTTAAGAGGAAGACAGAATTCAGGGACAAATCTTCTGACTCACAATCTAGTCATCTTCCTCCCACTAGGCCACAGCTGCATAGCAAATAAGGAGCCAGTAGAGATTCTGGCAGGACTTCCAAAGCAAGCCCATGAATGATGTCATCCCAAAGGGACTCTCATGGGATGCTCTGCTCAGCAGATCCCAGTGGAGCTGAGAAGAAATAGACTAGGACACAAAGCACGCAAGGAAGTCCAGCCCTGAGTTACCTGTAGGGATCTCTGTGGATCCTCAAGAAACTATTCCAAGGACTTTAGAAGAGCCAGCTGTGTAAGAGGGCACCTACACTAATTCAACAATTAAAACTCTGAAAAAATTCATTAGGCGTTTGATATAGGAGATGCTCAAGCATAGGGTGGCTCCTGTTATGTAAAAAATGTCATCGAACCCGCTCTCTATCCTTTACTTCTTCCCCCAGCATATCTTACAGATGTGACCTTCTCCCTGCCAACCCCAGGAAAACTGGGTTTTATAACCTAACAGGACTCAAGACTCACCCTTCAGCATGCAGCTAGGTTCCTTGGTGTCCCAGAACCTGGTGGTGACCTTATGATATAAAAAAAGAATCAAGAAATTTTAGATGACCAAAGAAATGCAGGGATGAGTTGGATGTGCAGAGAATCACGTGCTCTGGTTCCGGGTCCACCCCAGGGGAAAACCTCTGGCCATCCCCCTAACATTCCCACAGGTCAGTTATACAAAGTGCCCTTCTCTGGCAGCTGTCACTTTGCTTACAGCAACATCAGTAACATGATCGATTCTGTCACCAAAGGCCTACACTCTGGAAGATGTCCCAGGTGCGGCCGGCATGTGCAGGTGAACATGTCCTCCATGTGGCTTCTGCTGTGAGCTTGGGGATTCGTGTTTCACCCCTGTTCGTATCTATTGGGGGAAACTTCGCACGTGCAGAGCAACATTCTGATGGATGGTGCAGATCCTGAAGCTGAAGGTCACAAGGCAGAGACTCAAACTGGGAAACTCAGGGCTGTTTGGGCCTGAACTTGTAAATCCAAACAATCTCACAGTTATGAAATGGAAAGTTTGTGGGGAAAAACAAATGCTTTGGTTATTACAGTGTTACTACATTCATAAAATATATTTCATTGGGGGGAGTTTACACAGGGGGTAATGAGATTTTTGCTTTATACATTATTTATAACCGCTTAATCCAGGTACTGTGGGTTATTTTTTTATTCCTTCGTTTTCACAGCTACAAAACACTTCAGTATTTCTAATTTATTTCTGCTTACAATACAGATGTTCTCAATTGTGTTTCTAACTACATTTCAACCGTTATGATCGCGTTTATTTGTTTGTGTCAGCACCCATGCAGGGGTTGGAATGTTCAGAACACAATGGTAAGGCTTCCAGAAGCCTGGAAAAAGGCCTCTTGTGCTTTCCTTATCAACAAATTAAAGTGTGTGCGCGGCACTATCTTTATCATCGGTGGATTTCATCTTGGGGCGCTCCCCTGCCGTTGGGTAGGCAGGGCGACAGCCCACGCTCCGTGCAGGAAGGTTGCATGCCTGGAAACGGCACTTTCAGGTTTGGCCATTTGGAAGCAACATTTGGAGAACATTTGGGTTATGTCCTCTAACTGAATTTCCAAGCTGTTGGTAACGGACTAAAGAAAATGCATTCTGCACTGAATACGAAGAAACGAGAGTGGAAGAGCCTTGAAGGTCATGTGTAAATATTGACATTTTAATTTTATTTAGCATACCAAACTGGGGCTCTGCATTGCTTATCTTGCCATAAAAACTCCTCACCCACATTCACTGCCCTGCAGATTGTTGGGGAGAGATCCCATCAGAGGAGCCGTGGGTGCTCTTCCCTGCCTTTGCTAACAAGGCTGAGTTTTGTTTGTGCAAAAATCTGAGTCAGAGGGGCGTTCCTCCCCTCCCATCCCCACCACGGACTGATGCACCTGATTAGATAACAGAAATTTGTGGGCTGAATGTGCATGTAATGACATGAAAGTCAAGATGCACAAACCGTCAGGGGAAACAGCCTCCCTCAACGCTCACATGTCAAGTCAGGTGTCTGAAACGAAAGTTATTTGGGGAACCAATAACTAGCTAATTTATCCAGAACACCCGTGTGTGTGTGTGTGTGTGTGTGTGTGTGTGTGTGTGTGTCCTCAGCAGCAGCATGAGCAAGAAATGTCCTCCGGCTCTGGACCCTTCTCACAAACCAGGGCTATACCTGCAGAGCTTATTTTAATCAGGCCCCAATTCTGAAGGTGAGATGCCGGTAACAGCCAGTCTGCCAGCCAACAGCAGTGGTTAGGACTCCCCACGCACCTAACAACTTCTTCAAGACAGTTGAGCGCTGACCTGCAACGACATTATTTCCCGTGCCAAAGCAAAGAGACCTGCTTATGTAGAATAGCTTGGCAGCTTGGTAACCTGCCAGAGGCTCCCGTCCCTTCAGTGAGGTCACTAGAATCATTCCCCCCCCCCCCCGATCTGTTGATTGAAATGCAGGTCCAGCAGAAACCAGGGGCCGGTGAGTTAAACACTGCAGAACAGGGCCACCTCAAATGGTCTTTGCCCTAAAAGGTTTTTTATTTTTCTAAGTATAAAGAAGAAAATCGAATGCAAAAGCCAAATGATCTTTTAATGTTTCATAACTCAAACTCTGACATACCTTTAAAAATGGGGAAATGGTATAAGAGACTGACACCGTTTTCTGCTCTCCCCATTTATGTTTGAAAGGTGCTCCTCAAACCTTAATGGTCTGGCCTCTGTGCCCAAATAAATATCATGATTTACAACTCACGCTTTTGGTTGCAATGCTAGTCACCCTTTCCTACTCTGACTTTGGAGTAGTTCAACAACTACTTGTCCAGTTCAACAACTGAAATAGTACACTAGATTAAAGAACTCTCAAACATTGTTGTTTTGTTTTTAAGCAGTACTGAATGTGCCGAGGTTTCCAGTCAAAATGTTCCCCTCCTCCATGTTCTCTGTGCTATTCTCACCCGCTTAGGAAACCTCCCATTCATTCTCAGACAAACTTGAAAGGTTCTTCCAGTTCTAGTAATCCATTAGCCACTGGAAAAAGCAGCTGATAACCACCTTTATGTACTGTATGGGCCTTCGTGGGTAAGTTTTGTGTTTTGCACAAATCATGAGAATTTCCATTTTAAGGGAAGGAAAGAAAGACAAAAGAATGAATCATTACAGATGGAATGTCAGACACCACGGCACCCCAATGAAGCATAATTTGGGGCCAGGAAGTATATGGATTCTGAGCATCCTTACAGTAGACAAACCCGTCAAGTCAGTACCCATGAGGCAGACTCGATGGATTTCAAGACAGGGCACTGCCCCCCTCATTCCCAACACACACACCCCTTCCCACCACGATGTTTCAGCCACAGTGTTTAATAGACCTACCTACGTACTCAGAACGTAATGTATTCACCAGAAACTCACCTAACAGAATCCAGTTGTCCTGTCTATTCTCAAGACCCAACTACCTGCCTGTTCACAACCGCCCCCCACAAACAGGAGCAGTAGTTAAAAAAAAAAATCTGAAATGAATTAAAAGCATGCTAGAGTTTCTCTGGAACCTTTAAGTTCAAGTGGCATAATTCACTGTTTTTTATAAAGAAATTTGTCCCTCTGATTAGCGGTGATTTGTTTTGACCTAAAGTCTACAGTACCTTCTTCCAGAGTGGTCTCTTCCAGTTGCTCATACTTGAGTCTACAAGGGTGGGAGGGGAGAAGGAGAAGACTTTTATTTGAAGTTGTGAAATGATGGCTTTCATCAAGTTCAATGTCATATGTTTTCAAGGAAGAAGATATTTCCTAGTGAGCGGTAGTTCTTTATTAGATAGAAATTGTTCCTAATTCTTGGCAGATAAAGCATTTATTAAGGCAGAGGTGTTCTCCCCAAGTTACAAAGAATACTGTGATGGTCAATGTGATTGACTATCATAAACTTCAACAGCTAGTTTCAGACTCATGTCCTGAAACAGGAGAGAGGAACACAGACATCTTAGATGACCACCATTTTCAAAGTTGTTATGAAAAGTAAGAAGTTAATAAGAACAAAAAAACTTAGGCTCCCTTTACTAGATTCATAAATAATCCCTGCAAAAAGGGGAATTTTTTTTTTAATTTTCTGTAAAGTTTGAAATCAATGACCATCAGGCATCATTTTTCAGGCATGTAGACTAGTGAATTAGATAATGTCAATTAGTGTGCACCTCAGAACCACTTGGAGAGTTATGTGGGCTTGGGGTTTTGCTTTTTGTTTTGTTTTGTTGCTTGTTTGTTTATTTTCAAAATCTGCAGTAGTACCTCACCACAAACCTACACCAAAATAGAATTTTATAGTTTGTGTCTAAGAAATATGATCCTTGAAAAATTCCCCAAGTAAATTCTGAGATTGACACCTAATACAGTGACGCTAATAAGACCTCTTAACTCTACCTTGGAGTGCTGTAACGATTGATCTGTCTTCTGGTCTGAAACCTGTCTATGCCTTCTTAATTTGGTTCATGAGGACACAAAAGGAGAGAGAGTTTAAATGCTGAAGGAAACTTCAACGAAAGTGAATACAAGATTAAAGGATTTGGAGCCCAAAATAAAAGAAACAAAGAACAGTTGTCATCCCTGGTCTCTGTTCTCTCTTCCTTCTTCTTTCAGGGTCATTTGTGGGCCTGTCTTCCTAGGCCGGCTCTGTAAATGTCTCTATTCGATGGTTCTCTTCTTTCGCCCTGAATAATTGGCTAAGTGATCTCACGTGTCTCCTTAGCTTCAACCTAGACACATTTGGCTCCTACATCAGTTTGTTGGGGCTGCCATAACAAAGTGCCACAGACCATGTGGCTTAACCACCAGAAACTGATTTTCTCACAGTTCTAGACTACTAATCCAAACCAAGGTGCTGAAAGAACTGGCGTGTTCTGAGGTCTCACTCCCTGCCTTCACCCTGTGTCCTCAACGTAGGCTCTGCACAGGCTTCTGAAGTCTCTTTATCAGCTTATAAACACACAATGCTATAGGACTGGGACTCACCCTAACAATTAATTTAAACTTGTTACCTTTTTAAAGGCCACCTTTAGAGACTAGATGGACACTTGTTCTGTCTTCTAGTATGAGAAGGTCCCTTTTCCCTTCTTTGAATGTGATGATTTAATGAAGTCATGTGAATTTGTGAAGATCAAATCAAGATAATCAAAATAAAGCGGAAAATCCGATGTGTCCACAGTGTATCTACAAACCAAGCAAAATCAGAGACAAGAAAAAAGTTTAGATCTTAAAATCATTCCTTCTGGTTTAGTTAGCTTTTGCAGCACTGTGACCAAAAGATCTGATAACAACTTTGAGGAGGGAAAGTTCATGAGTTCAGAGGTTCAGTCCACAGTCAGCAAACTCGATAATTCTGGGCCTGAGGTGAAAGAGACCATCATGTTGGATGAGCATAAAGAAAGCTGCTCAGGACATGGCACCAGGAAGTCGAGAGAGGTGCTTCAAAATTTAAACCCCAAAGGCATGTCCCAGTGACCTCCTTTCTCCAGCCACACTCTACCTGCCTACAGTTACTTCCCAGTTAATCCGTATCCGTGACTTAATCCACTGGTTAGGTTCCACCTTTCATAATCTGATCACTTCAACTCTGAACATTCTTGCATTGTCTCACACATGAGTTTTGAGGGAGCACTTCATCTCTAAACCATAACATCCTCCCTGGAGCAATGCAGTAGCACGCAACATAGAAGACAGATGTGAACATATCAAAAATGCTGAGGCCCAGGGTAAACCAACTCAGAAGTGTCTTTCTTAGGATAAAACCATCATTCAGCAAATAGATACCCATCCTAGTTTAAGTGGAGATCTTTCTGAAAGAATCACACAGGTCAGAGCCCTGGTAGCGACATCAACAAATCTGCCCCAAGCCCTGCCTCACATGGTATGTGCCTGGAAGTCACTTGGGAGGCTATTTGATCACATGTGTCAGCTTCAACAGACTAGGAATTAGAAGACCTGACTCCAGGTCCCATTCTCCTGGGTACTAGTCATCTGACTTAAGGTAAATCATTGTCTTCTCTGAGACCCAATTTCCTCATCTATGAAACAGGAATAATGTTGCCTATCCTGGCAGCAAGCTATAAAACTTGACAGTATGATGTGATTTAACTATGAATTTGCTGTGAATGTAGCCACATGATTTAATTTATTTAACTATAAATTATGGAGCACTTTTCAAATGTATAGTGTTATACTTTCAATATGTTTTTCTATTTGCCTGAGACAACTGCCAATAGTGTATTCCATAAGTACAAGTATTCTCACTATTAGATGGGATATAAAAGTCTTTTAGGGTTGCTCTTTGACAGAGAGAGGCAGGCTTACCAGTCATACTGGGAAAAAAATAGTCCAGGAGAGACATTCATAGTCCAAAAGTCTGTCAGAATATGTAAGATACCAGATGTGAAGAAATCCCATTCGTTAGGTATGTGGTCTTAGGTTCTCTCAATTTTAACTGCAGTTCCAACATTCACTGAACATTAGCTCTATCCAAGATGCTTATTGAAAATAAAGACTCTACCACCCTTGGAGTTCCCCCACCTCTCTACCATTGATCATATGTTTCATTAGGACAACACTCTGAAAAAACACTTTCCTAGATGGAGAATTCAGACCTTCAAAGGAAGAATTCCATGCTTCATGCAACATTGTGCAGGTTTTGCAATATTTAGCAGGCTGGAGTTCTGAGAATAGTATGCAGGGATGACTGGGGGTTTTATTAGGGTTCCTCTCCATAATCTCCATCTACCTAATTCCAAAATATGTCAAAATAGACACCCAAGCTAAACTGAGTGCTTATTTAGGCAAAGTAGCTTCAAGACAAGGCCCTTGATCTTCCACTACCCATCTTCTAGCCCTTTATCTAGAAATTAGGGATTTTCCAACTGCTTCAGAGAATGAAGCCCACACAGTGTGATCCACATCTAGTCCTGATAAGCTATGAGGGAGCTGGCATGGGAGAACTGCCTCAGCTTCTAAGGGGAGCGCTCTTGGCACAGGAAGCTAGGATGAAACAGAGTTTCACAGAAGAATGAGTGGAACAGCCAGAAACCAAACCTGGAAGGTAACTCTAAAGACCCAAGTCCTGAGTAAGAAACAGAGACATTTGTAGGAATCTTTGGAATTTTGTTCCCTTCCTGCACCCCACTAATTACTGTAACTAAGCAGCAGGACCATCTTTTTCAGGTCATTGCCACCTGCCACTGACTTGCTGGACTCACCTGCTACTTCTCCATATCATGCCCAATCATGTAAACATGGCCACACGCAGCCTGTGGTTCTGCACTGATAGCCAGACCCACCCAAGTCAAGGAAAATACTCCAATCAGTAGAGGAAGAACTAATACCATGTAATACTTTTCAGCAAACTCTTGTATTCCTTATGATTTCTGTCTTTACTAAGAAGTGTGTTTGTAATCTGATCAGTATATGTTGAGCTCTTTCATAATATTCTTGTAGGAATCGATACAGTGTAGCCAAATTGGTGTCAATAGGTTACATTCTTTATTTGTCATTATTGAGGTTTTTCATTTCTTCATTGAAAAACTATTGGTTTATATCATGCCATTTGACTCCAGGTTCAAGTGCTTTCAAAGAAACTGATTTCTTAAAATGCATCCTTGAAATCCTAACAGTCTAACAGCTGGAAAATCTAAGTCAAGACAATAAGGCAGAGTAAAGACGGGTAAGATGGGAAGGGCTAGGGATAAGCAAGGAGAAGAATAGAAAGCATACAGAGATGTTAGCCAGTCAAAGCCATAAAAGCAAACGGAGCAACCAGTAATCAAAGGTAAACAAGCACATTTTGACTTAAATTTTTAAAAGTAGTCCAATATCCCAATATTTTTTCCTTTAAAAAAAATGTAGCTATTCAAGGAAAATGTATGCTTGTGTGCATATATGTGGAACGTTTAGAAAAGAGTTCCATTTCCATTTTGGAGCCTCATAAGCAATCATCCTTATCATCTTTTCATTTGTACAAGGTTTCACAGTCTACAAAGCACTTTCAAAAACATTATTTATTCATCCAACAAACATTTATTGAATTCCTGCTTTTCACCAAGCACCATACTGGACACTGGAGATACAAATGGAAAGAGATAATGCTTACCTTTAAGAAGCCCATAAAAGCAATCTCTTACCCTGAGCAAGTTTAAGGAAAAGAAAAGTCTTAGCAAAGAATAGAATGGGACAAGGGTTTTTTCTAGGATTCTAAAATCTCAGTAATGACAGAAAAGAAAAAAAGATCATAAACTTTCCCACATGTTGAAAACACCTTCCTCTGTTTCCCCTTCATTAGACTCTATTGCTCACTTGATCTCATCTATCAGTTCAAAGGGGCATCTCTCCTAAGCCTTTTGAAAAGTTCCTAGTGATGTCCTAAGACCTTTAGACATCGCCACTTCCATACACCTGGACTGAGAGGGAGTGGTGTTCTTTCTTCTGAATAGTAACAGGTTAGGTATTACAAACAGACCTTTAGTCTATTAACTGAAAAATCAATTAAGGATCACCCATGATGTGTCATGTACCATGACTGGAATTACAAATTATAAGTAAAACCATGCCTCTGACCACAAGGAGCCAAGCAGGAGAGAAATACATACAAAAAGCCAAATAAAGTGTAAAGCAAATGCTCTGGAAGACTGGGAAGGGTTGTGTCATCTGGCAGATTTTTTTTAACTCACTAAATTTCCCAGCCCCTATCAGTAATGTCCTCACTGGGCTCTGCACAGTGGGAGGAGAGTGCTGTCATAATCTAGCCCTGTGTGCTGTTTGCATTCAAATTCCTCAAAATTCTAGAACAGGTTAGGAACATGTGTCCTTTGGGCCACAAGGAAAATAAGCCAGCCTAATTTCACTTAGAAAAGACATCACATTAGATTAATCTTATTATGATGGGAATGTTGGATAAGTTGAGTAAATGCAATAGTGAATGCTGACTTGAAGGATTCTGAGAAGGTCTCAAGATTTTCTGCTGGTCAAGACAAAAATAATAATAATAATAATTTGTACCAAGTGATACCACCCAAGATGAATTCATAATGTTAACTGCAGTGCCCTAAGGGTGCTGGCCACTCTGGAGGAACATTTCTAAAGACTTCCCTGAGGCCGTGCCCTTAGTTCTGTGTTGCCCAAACATGATACCCAATAATTTAGAAGAAGGTGTAGAAATTGTGCCCCATGGAAACTCTAATAATTAGAAAAAAAAATCTCAAAATATGACAAATACCTGGCACTGTGCCTGGTCCATGAAAAATCTGTTTTGCAAAGTTTCTGGAATGAATGCATTCATGAATTGCACCGGTTTGAAAAAGGAGATTCCATTAGGAAGATCACATGTAATGAGATTCGTATAAGATCCAGCACCAAAGTCTAAAAACAAAATACCAAGCCATAAAAGAGGGGGTGAGATTGTACTGAGCAGTTTGATCATGGCAGTCATCTGCCTCACCCCCACCCCAGAAAAACCATCAACAGAAGAACTCACTACTCTAATCTTAGATCACATCCATTGAAGTATAAACCCTAGAACAAAGAAGATAATAGCCTACTTTGCACTATCAGGCCATATCTGGAAGGTTTTGCTCCATTCTGGATGTTACGCACTGAACGAGAAGAGAAATAGAACGTTGAATAGGCTAAACATCATGTCATGTGAGAAATAATTTATTACGTGTGATTATCATAAAAAGAACTGAGTGCCAAGTGCGTTGCAGGCATTTTCTCTTTGAGTTCTCACAACTTTATGCCTGTGAGGCAAGTGCTATTATTATCCCCATTTTCCAAATAAGAAAACAGAGTCTGAGATAGACAAGGCAATTTGACCCAAGTCAGGCGAGAGGCAGGTGGGGCGGTACGGGGGGACAGTCATGAACCCCAACAAGCTTTCCTGGTTCTGGGACCTGTGCACTTCAGAAAAGGAGACAAATATTGGAAAGACTGGCATGTGGAAACGGACTGAGGCACATGCATCTTGGCTTTGAGAGGGAGCACTAGAACCAAAGAATAGAAGTTACTGGGAAAATTGGCTCATTATATGAAAAAAAAAAATGTATAATTCTTTTAGGTGTCTCACACAGATTCCCTCCCAGGCTTTTCCACTCCATTTCAAATCAAATTGACTATTTCCTTGAATGAGGGTGATTATATTAATTGCAGAGTTTTCTATTTTCTATCTAACAGGGCTCACAGTTCAGATTTTTAAGGTGGTGTCTTTGTGTTGGCCACATTTCTTTTTTGTCTGCCTGTATTTCTGTTCCTAATAACTACTGCACAGATCTGAGTAATGCAGGTATTAAAGATGTTTAGCTTTGACTTTACAAAATACATCAGCTGTGGTTGCCCTTGAAAGCCAGGAATCGCTCCTTCCCATAGTGCCACCTTGAAACCAGAATGGGAGATTTACAAGTCACCCTAGGTTTTGAAAAGAAGCGATCCATTTCCAAGTTGCAATCTACTTGAAATAATCTCCCAATTACATGGAAGTAATTTACTCTATATTTACTTTCTGCATTGGACTATCAAATATCTCTTGCTCTCACCCCCAGGGGCAGCAGCTGGGAATAAAACTTCTCCTACCTGCCTTGTGGTGCCTTATTATTTAACTCTTTCATTGCCTACTTATGAATGGGAAAAGTTTCTACTGACTAATGTCTCAAGTCCCCTCTAGCCCTAAAATATATTATTGCTAGATTAATCTTATTTATTTTAGATGCAATCTATTTTAAAGACTGTTTATTATTTTTAGTACAAATTCTTTCTACAGCACTGAGGCTGACCTACATCAAATTAAGCAGTTGAAAGCAAAATATTTAAGTAACAAGTTCCCCCATGTAATGCCAAACAAATTAATGGATGTGGTGTTTTGTACCGGCTCAGGGAGAACTCCAGTACTAAAACTAGAGACCCTGCCATCTGAGTAAAGAATCACCTTTCCCTCCCCAGTGGAGGCTCTCAGAGCACAGAGAGGGGGTCCTTTCCTTCCTAATTCCCTGCCCTGGGGCAGTCCTCCAAATCTCAGCACTTCCTCTTGTTTAACTTCTTATGAAAAAGAAGAAAGTCTTTTAAACAATAAATCTTGACCACTCCAGAATCATGGGTGAACCTGAATTTTTTGTCTTTTTTTTTTAAACATGGTTAGTTGTGGATAGATGCAATACCTTTATTTTGTTTATTTAATTTTATGTGGTGCTGGGGATCGAACCCAGGGCCTCACACCATGCTAGACAAGTGCTCTACCACTGAATAGTAGATTTTATATTGTAAAGTTGCTTTAGATTTGTTAAAAAAAAAAAAAAAAAGAAGAAGAAGAAGAAGAAGAAGAAGAAAAAGTGAGCAGAAGGCACCTCTAGAGGGATCCCCTCTTCTGCTTCACCCACCATGTTTGCTCCCCAGTTTCTGCCATTATTAACAATCTTGCAGCCAAAGCAACTTTTCAACAGGGCAGTCCAGGTTTGCTCTTCTTAAGTTCCCTGACCTTCAGATGACAAAGTAAGAGGTCAAGCTCTTCCCTGTCCCAAAGAGAACTCCCTCCATCAGCTGCTGGGACCAGCCGCTCTCCTATTAGGAACTGTCTGCCACAACAGGAACCTGGCCCAGAGGCAACCTTCCCTAAAAACAAGCCAGACAGGGGCGCGGACAGGGAGCAGGCATCAGGAATGGGCTCTGGCAAGAGCCTGAGGACAGCAAGTTTCAACAGGGTACTTTTGAAGAGATTGTTGGCTACATTATCTTATTTAATTACAGTGGGATAATCCTTACACGGGTAAAGTATTTATTAAAAACAAGGCCGTGTGGCAATTCGGTCATTGTGGTGGTGCTGTTATCAGGGAGAATGGCCCCCACAAATGACTCTGTCGGGGTGTGCTGTACTGGTAAGGGCCTCTTTCTGATGTCTGGCCCTTTTCCTGCATCAGCTTTTAATTGCTAATGAATTAAACTTTCCGAAGAGATAAGAATAATGTTGTTTTGTTTGCACTCAAACTGCATGACTAACAAGGACGATATAAATAAAACCCTTCCAAGCTTTATCTGCGGGTGGACGAGCAGTGCCTGTGTTCCACTGAAGCCTGGGATGGCTCCCACACGAGATTAGGCTGTTATTGCGGAAGCCGAGGCTTGCACACTGTTAAAAGCCCAAGCTAATATGTTCACTTAAGACATTAGGCCTAATTATGCTATTTGTCAGTAGGGGAACTTGTTCCCCAAACCTTAAACCATCCTGATGCACCCGTGTGGGTCTGAGCTCTGTAAATATGCCAAGTGGACTCTGTAGGATTCTGAGCTAACTATGCTCCATGATGTTTATGAAAACAGGCAAGATCTAGGCCTGTGACTTTTATACCTCCAGGATGGTGTGTATTTCCACTTGGTCCTGTAGCTGTCATAATAAGTGTGAGGAGAAATGCTTGTGCTTTTATTTTTCGAAACTTACAGTAAAAAAAAAAAAAAAAATCTCCTATCAAATACTGAGTTCTTTGTCCATCAGGTCGTTTGTTCCTGGGGAGGGGGGTGCTTATAGATTAGGTTTGTTCAGGGTTCAAAAAAAGGAATGCCTTTGTGAGCAGGATAAATGGCTGAAATCTAGAGTTTGAGTCATGATTTGCGTTTGGCCCTCCAGTTTTGGGAGAGTCCAATGGCTGTGGTTTGTGTTCCTTGTCTATAAGTGGGTATGGTACACTGTGATAACACCAACCATTGTTGTATGTTGAGTGTAAGAGTCCTCTGATGAAAGGAAACCACTCAGAATGGCCAGAATGAGTGTGTGGGGTGTGTGTGTGTGTGTGTGTGTGTGTGTGTGTGTGTTCGTGTGGTGTAAGGAAGAAAGTCAAATCAACCAGGGTAGAAATCATCATCTAAGAATCACTCACCAACAGTCAAGTCATTTATAAAACTAATTTGATTCATCCGAGATGGAAGTCATACACAAGGCCTTAGGAAATCTCATGGTGAACTCAATCAAGTGCATCATTTCATAGCTCCAACTTTTCCTGTGGCTTCCAGAAGGAATCCCTCGTTTCAGCAGTTTATGAGGCAGTTGTTCAGCCCCAGCACATCTGGATTCTGACTCCAACAGGCAGAAGCTGTGTGCCCAGACATCCCCACCTTTCTTCCCAGCCCCTTTTCAAATACTTAAAAACACTCTGAATATCCCTCTTATCATTTAACATTCAATATAAGCACTTAAGCTCATTTTTTAAAAATTTTCACCTTACCTAATATCAAGCTAATTTTTCCCTAAACAGCATCCTTTCCCCAGTAGGCACCATTTCTTGCTACAGGACTCAGAGTCTCCCTTTTCCCTCACATTGACTCCCACCAAAAGGCGGTGCTGTTCCGCCCTCTCACATCCCATTCTTTATTCCTCCCTGTTCTTGCTTTTAGCAGAGGATGTTCTCACCCCTCAGTTTTCCCATTCTTCCCCCATTTCAATCCATTCCTAACTACTATGCATATCTTACTTATAAACTCAATCAAAAACTCTGTGTGTGTATGTGTGTGTGTGTGTGTGTGTGTGTGTGTGTGTGTGGTGCTATGGACTGAACCCGGGAGTACTCTACCATTGAGCTACATCCCTGTGCCCACCTTCTCTGTTTAATTTAATGTTGACACTAAGTTGCCCATGCTGGCCTTGAACTTGTGATCCTCCTGCCTCAGCCTCCTGAGTTACTGAGACTACAAGTGCATCATCACACCCAGCTCAACCAAGAACTTTTAATGTCATATCTGGTTGAACATGTTTCCTGCCTCTCTGCCAATCTAGCTGTCACTTTTCCTATTATCTATTATTTAGCCTTTCATCCAGTATCTGTCTGTCTATCCACCCATGCATTTTACAAGTATTTATTGAGCACCTGATAAGCACCGTGTACTTCTTTAAGCATTGGGAATTTTTAAAATGGAATAGGATACAGTCCCTATTCTCGAGCTCACAGGGAAAGATGAACATGTATGTGTCACATGGTAATGACCCAGTGTGGTAAAAGCAACAAGGAGTACAGAGGACCAATCCAGAGCAGTGATGGAGGAAGAATCAGGGCAGCCATCTCCTCCCCAGCAGACTCACCTCTCCCCTGCAACCTAATATCATGCCTTTGCATGCATCTTCCCAAGTACCACACCTGAAACACCCTTTCTATCCAAATCCTGTCCATTTTATAAGATCATAATCCCTCGGGTTTCAGTGCTCATCTCCAAACCCTACTTATCTCTTTCTTTGGGAAATTTTGGACTCACCATTCATGGAGACCAATTTAGAAATTGTTTCACATGTGTTGCTTTGCTTTCCCAAATAGATTGCGGCCACTAATTTGAGGGGAGATTGCTGGGTCTCAGTGCTTCGTTGGTATTCCTCACAGTGTGGAACACAGGTACTTGATTGACAAACATCAGATGGAAAAAAAAATCAGATGAACAACTGATAACTAGAGTTTCCTGACCATCTTCCCCTCCTTTTATCAACATGAGTAACACAGCCTCTGTACACAGTAGGCACTTAATAAAAGGAAGACAGTGTGAGATATAGGAAAGCATAATGACTTTAAAGTCAAACAGACTCAAGTTTTAAATCACCATTTAATGATCCTGCTTGTTAAGTCTTGGGCAAGTTTAGCTTTACTGAGCTTCAAGTTCTTTAAATGAAAAGTGAGAATTACTAAATACAAAATTTATTTCTATTTAGGGGGTACTTCAAGGAGTCTATGATGGAAAATGCCTAGCACAGTGCTTGGCACATATTAAGGGACCATAACACATTGATCCTGAGCCTTCCTCTACTCTCCCTTCTCTCTCCATTCCCACCGCCTCATGGCAGGCAAAATTTTGCAAGAAACAATAGAGATATTTAAAATGTTAATACCTGTATGCTTTTAGTTGCAAAACAGAGGTCTAACCTTTTCTCAGACACCCAACATATAGCCTCGTGAGGACCTAGGTTGTACTTATCATGCCTGGATTATCCTGGGGGAAAATACTGGTGTATATATTATTTATTCTTCTTATGTGGGCATAAATGCAATAAGAATTTTGCAAAGTTTCAGTTCTATAGCTCTAGAAAACATGGGGCACACTGCATTTGAGATTGCCCTTTATTCAGTCCGATTGAATGTGAGACCCAGGGAAATCTCTGTGCACTTTTCTCCCCATGGGAAGGGTTAAACATTCCCACTACAAAAGGACTCGGTGTTCTAACTCTAAATGTCATGGGAACGTGGCCTGGAAAAGCTGAGGGCCATTGCATTATACAATTACCTATTTACTAGAGACAGTATATTTAATAACTAATCATCTAATCTAATAATACTGAAGAATATCAGACTCAAAGGTCAAGTGTTTAAGATTAGGGAGAAAGCAGCCTCCAAAGTACATTTCAAAGAGCCTCACAGATCAACAAGTCAGCCTTCGATCCTACCACGCCACCACCACTCCCAGGCTATTAAGGGGCTCAGAAATGTCACTATCTTTCAAACTCAGGATATCTATTATATCCATGCTACTCACAGGGGTTTTATTCCATGAGTCTCTTAGCAATTTAAGAATATTATTTCACCTCATAGATGGCATATTAGTTCTATGGGGAAAAATGTTATACTAGGAGTCTTTTTGATACACTCTTTAAAAATATTTTGTATTTTGAATTGACACATAGTAATTGTACATGTTTATAGATATAGTGTGACATTTCAATACATGTGTACAATATGCGGCGGTCAGAGCAGGGTAAATGGTTGATGCACTCTTAATGAGAGTGTTCACCCAAATTGTCATTTTTACCTTGGGGATTTCTTGTGTTGACAAGTTCTGTGTGCTTCCATTTGCAGTTTGCACTTTTGCACCTCTTCCTCAGAGACCTAAGTGATCCTCATTCCCAGCGATGCACATGGTACAAATTCTTCATGTTTTAAGTTTCCTAGAAAAATCTCATATGGAAAAGTCACACTTTGTTTCTCACTTTGGAAAGCCCGGATGGACACTCCTCCCCACTCTTTAACAGAGGAAAACTCTTGTCACAGTTGAAATTCCCTCGCTGAATCCTTTGAAGAATCACATGTAGTGTTGACTCTCCCTAATATCTGGTAAAGCAAACTTGGCTGGCAAGATATTTATTTTTATTCCAGGCATTTTAGTCATTACGCTTAATGTTTTCATAAATTGATCTCACTCAAGTCGCTTCACATTTTGTTACTTTGCTCACCATTTCTCAGAGTCGAACATCTTTCAAGAAAGATCTAGATATCTGCAATTCATCTAGAAAAAATAAAACCATAAAAACCCTATAATTGTAAGGATGGAATGGGTTATCCTGACATAACAAATTAACCCTAAAATCCCAGTGGGTTATCAAAACAAAGGTTTATTTTTTGTTCCAATATATGCTTACTACGGAATAATGAGAAGCTCTACTCAAATGGCTACTCTGGCACGTAGGCCAAACTCCACACAGTTTCTCAGAGACCCAAGCTGAAGATCATACTATTTGGCCATGTCCGCACAGCAGAAAGGAGACAGTGGATTTCATCAGCATTCTTGTATGCCTAGACCATGAATGAAGATCATCCCACTGCAGCATATAACCCATTAGCTGGAATGAGTCAGAATTCCCCAAAGCACCAGTCTCCTCTGTGTGTAGAAATAAGAGAACCAGGACTGTCCGACACAAACACTACACACCACCACGTCCACATAAAGACTTCAAGAAGAGTGAAGCCTGGTCCAAATAACCAAAACAGAATTAAAATGCTGACTGCGTGCACTTGTTGAAATGAATGTGAATTTTCCTGCTGCTCTTAAGTCCTCGATTTTTTGGGAAAAAAAATTAAGATTTTTGTCAAGGTTTTTCATTTTAGAAAATAAAAGAACTTCCAAGGAGGAAAGGTTGATAATAATTTAAAAGTTTAAGGTCCATTACCACTTGGTTCACTTCGAATTCCCAAGCAAATCCAAGTTACTGAGTAGGAGCGTGTGATCTTTAGTTTACTTCTTTGCATCAGTTCCTTGGCTTGCTTCTGTCTGTTGAAAACATAAATTCAGACACTCAAAATAGTGCCTAGTGCAGTGTCTGACATTTATGTAGATGCAAAGCATATGTACCAACGCTCAGGAATAACAAGCCAATGAGTGCAAAATTAGAAGCATCTATACCAAGTATTTATACAAATTTCTAGACTTAAACTCAATACTATCATAATAAAATCCAAAATCAGTGTTTCTTAAATACTGCCTATGATAAGTATAAAAGTGCAGTATGGATTGCAACAAAAGAATAACTCTTAAGAAAAAGAACAGATACTTTTTTGTTTTCCTGCGATTTCCAATCTGTCCCCATTCTCCTCCATAGTTGCAGAATCTTATGATACACTTTTCGTTCTTCAAGGAAGCAATGTCACCCCAGCCTCATACTAGGGGACACGACTCTGCTATTTTTCATTGCCTGTTTGAGGGTAGAAAGCCACCAACCTTCCTTGGAACATGATGCTTTATGGAAAATAATTGTGAATGTGCAGCATGTGTGCAGTGAGATTCCTCTGTCTTGGAAGAACCTGGCATAACTCAGTCATTCTCTGCCACTTACATAAGAGCAGAGCCATAACCAAAAAAGCAGTCAAAATGGGACTGTAAGTTGACCACTACCAGAGTGGTTAGGGACCTTCTGATTGGAACTTTCACTTGGCAGGAAAATAAATAATAATGTAACATGTGTGCTGAGGACTTCTTTATTCCAGGTTAAGAGCTGATCACATTCCATGTATCACAGTTCTCCAAAGTGGGGTTTGTTATTCACCCAGGATTTGTGCCTGATGAAAAGAAAATATTAGGATAGCTATTTCTGTTTATTTGGTAATCTCATTAATTTTTTTATGTATTCTATTTTTTTGGTACTGGGTATATAACCCAGGGAGGGGTGTTTTACCACTGAGCCACATCCCTCGCCCTTTTCATTATTTTATTTTGAGATAGAGCCTCCCTAAGTTGCTGGTTTTGAACTTGTGTTTCTCCTGCCTCAACCTCCTGAGTCACTGGGATTACAGGCATGTGTCACTGCAACCAGCTATGTATTTTATTATTTGTATGATATATAGTAAAATGGTACCTGTATGAAATAAATAGGTACTGTACTCACACGCATACATTGAGAGTACAAATGATAGTTTGCTCATTTTTTAAAACTGATGAGACAGGATCATTATCATTATTATTAATCTCATTTACAAAAAAGGAAACTGAGGCTTAAGGAGGTTAAAATGACATGTCTAAAGTGTCAAAGCTGGTAAATGGCAAGCTGGAACTCCAAGTGTCTGATTCTAAAGTCTATATAGTCTGGCATGATCATTAAAGGAATTCCTTGTGTTCAAAGACTGCTGCTTGAAAACTAAGCTCATTTGTGCCTGCAGAAATGCCAACCTCTGGGGTAGAAGAAACTCCATACTTTGATCATCTTCCACACTGAATTAGAAGGAAATGCAGAAGAAAAGAAACAGAGGGGACCAAAGCCAGACAGTCACTAGGTAGTCAACGCAAAAGAATTTAAAGAAAGTAAAAATCAAAGGGAAATGCCACAATGTTTGGTGGGACACCCTATTCCTCACCCATGCTCTTAATACCTCTCTGCAGAAATCAGTCTCCCGGTTCAGGCAATCCATTGTTTAAACATGCAGTAATGGACACATCCAGATTCCTAGCACTGGGGAGTTCAGAAGCAATCAACATGGATTGAGACACTTAGAGCCTCTGTCTTTGCTGATTGAGCACTGAGGGGTATGGATCCCCATGTGGTCCTTAAAAGCTACACCCACGGGAGAAGCATTTTACGTTGTTCAAAATACTTGGAGCTATGGTTGTTATCTTCAATTTTCTTAACTAGTAATGAGTGATCCTCATAAGTGTTAAACCAAAAAGCACTAGACTCTGTAGGACATTCATTATAGAAGACTTTGAAGCTTAGGAAGAAGGTAAGAGTTTAGAAAAAAAAATTTTTGAAACAACTCTATATTGGACACATATTTAAAAAAAAATAAGTGCAATGGAATTCTTTAGAGATAATCAAGTTTCTCTGGGTATCTTCGAGGCAAAGATACAGATTTAATTTTTTTAAAATCACTATTGAACCTCATCGTGCAGGATTTGCATAAGTTCTCAAACAATGGGACTGTTTTCAGGGATACATCTTGTCAAGGAGATTCCTGCCTTCTGGAAACAGTGGCTTTGTAGAAAAACATTTTATTGCCTCCCCCTGAAGATGCTTTGGGCTAATGATTTAAAACTGGTGTTGCTTGCTTGGTGTTGGGTGATCTGTGGCTCCAAATGTGAAAAGAGAAAGTGGGGCCTTTCCTTTTTAGTTAATTATTCTAAGATTGTGGGACTGCTAAACAGATTTTCCAAGTGCCCTAGAATCTGGAAATCCCTCCACAAAACCTCAATGATCTAGATGGTTGATGACCCCATGGCAAAATGACCAAAAAAAAAAAAAAAAAAAAAAAAAGATTCACCAACACACATCAAATTCCAGTGAGAAGTCTTTCTGTGTTTCAGAAATCCGACTCTTCTCTAACTGCCCTTCCCACCTTGCAGCCAGGAACAGGGAGACTAAAAATCAGCACGAATATATAGAAAACCGAGGTCTGTCAGAATGACAGAAATAGCACGGCTCTGCATAGGGAACACAGTTTTCACTCCTCTGAGACTTGACTGTGAAAGAGAAACAACTCTGCCTAGCTTTTAAGTGTCCCCCCCACCCAGATATTTCTATCTAAAAATTATAGCAAATCAATTAATCTGCCTTTTTCTCCTTCCCACTCCCTCACACTTTCTCCTCTCTCCTTATTTTTCAAGGACCCCTGAGTTCCTCAATGCCTGAGTACCTAGGGTAACCATTCAGTTTACTACATTATGATTTTTTCGTTGTTGTTCTCAAATTCCAAATTCTCGAATTCTCCTCTATCCATTTGCAGGGAACGCGGCTTCTTGATCATGCTTCAGTTCCAAAGAGGAAGAGCTCCCACTGGGTTGGATTACCCATAGTCCTCAAGGCCTGTGACACTGAAATGTCACTGCTGACGGCAAAGTTCAGGACATAACCATAACTGCCAATGGAATCATTTACCACAAACTGCCAGTTATCCTAATCTAATGTGCTGAATACTGTCCCTACCAAGAAGACTTCAAGGATTGGGGTTTTAGTAAATTTATATATATATATATATTTCCCCCCAAAGCCCTAAGGCCAATCTTGCAGCACTTGAAGAGATTACGGTCCAGCACCTCTGGCTCATGCAGATGACTTTTCTCCCTGCCTCCCTGTCCCCCACTGGTCCCCCAAAGGACCTCACATCCAGTTCACCTCTAGTTTTCATTATTTCTGTGATTTTTTAAAAATTCGTCTATGTCTCTGTTTCAAGGACTTCACGTGGACACTCAGGAACAGGAGATCTCTCTGCAGGAAGCTAGTGGTGGCAGCTAGTGAACTGGCCTCATCCCCAACAACACATTCTGCTTCTGTCCCTGCCCTTACTTCCCAGACACCTGATGTATTTACTGGAGAAGCAAATACAACCAGGCCAAGATGTCTTCATTTCCCATCAGAGCCAGGCCTCAACTGCAGCGTGATCGAGGCCCTGGATGCCCACAGCCAGCTGGTCAGAACCCGTCAACAGCTGTGGCCAACAGGGCTGAGGTGGGAACCGGAGGAGGTGGAAGGCAGCTAGGCCGAGCCTGCAGCTCTGTGTGTGACTGTAGCAGAGAGAGAGGCCGGGCCCGCAGAAACCCCAGCAGCAAGGGAAAAACAGATTGACTCTCAGTGACTCATTTAGCTCCTGGATTGGACAGATCTCTCCCCTGCTGGCGATTTGGCTCTGCATCAATAGTTCGGATACCAGGCTGAATAGCTTAAAATAATTAGGGGGAAAAAAAAAAATCTGCAAAACTGCTAGCCATCCAACTCTTCACTCTGCTGAAAGACACAGGACAAACGACATCTAGGTTATTAAATATGAAGTCACTGGATTTGCTGCCCATTTGGTCCAAAAGCAGAAAACTGGATAAAACTCAAATTTATAATTCAGCGTAGATGGCCTGTTTGTCCTTGAGGCAATCCATGAATTTTGGCTGGGCAGGCACTGTGACATGTGGAAATAATGTGGGGGGGAAAGGGGGGATGAACAATGTTTGATTTCGACCCCACTCAGCTTCCACCCCCTGGGGAAAAAAAATGAAAATGTCAATAAAGAGTGTGAATGTGAAGAGAAATGGAATCTGAGCCCAGAGTTTAGTAGCTGGCAGTTTAAACTTTATATACTTTAGGCCGACAGGCGGCTGGATTTCCTGTACTTTATATCCAATGTACAAAAACAGAAGCAACAGGCTCATTTGGTATCAGTAAAGGTCAGTTAAAATTATAGAGACATCCTTTGGAGCAAATCCCCAGTCTTGTATTTGCATATTTATGAACTAGAGATTATGACAGGCCATTCCATTTATTAGAGCAGTGCTGCTATAGTTAATAGTCTGTCAGCATTTCCATTATAAACCCCGTTTTTCAGTGTTTTAATATCTCAGCTGTTAGAAATCACATCAGCCTGAAAAGTGGTCTTCAGCCTCTCGGGCCCACACGGGGTAAGCGGCTGCTATTGGTGGTGATGGGGCTTTGGAGGCAACAAAGGCATTTAAATCAAGCCAACGATTTTTACACTGGACATTAACAGTAAATATAAAATCAGGGATTTTCAGAAGGGTGATTGAGTTCTTCTCCTGCCCCACCACCCCCAAATTATCTTTTCTCTGTCTTGTCATCCTTATCCAAATCAAGACTTTCATTCTCTATTTAAGACTGGCTGAGATTTTTAAGGCAAAGATTCAAAGTTTTGATTTAGCAAAGTAGTATCCTTCGTCTCATTGCAGTTGAAGTGGGGGTGGGGGGCGTCAAAGAAAAGTAGAGAAGCTGACGGTTTTCATTCATTCCTAAGGAATTGGCTCACTCAATTATGGAGGCTGGCAAGTCTAAACTCTGCAGGGTAGGCTGGCAAGCTGGACATCCAGGAGGATTTGATGTTGCAGTTCCAGTCCAAAGGAAGTCTTTCGGCAGAATCCCCTCTTCCTAGGAGCAGGTCAGTGTTTGCCTTAAGGCCTTCAACTGATTGGATGAGGCCCGCCAAAGCGATGGTACATAAAATTCACCATCGCAGAGGGTATCTGTCTTACTCAAAATCTACTGATTTAAACATTAATCTCATCTAAGCAAAGCCTTCACAGCAAGATTCAGACATGTTTGAGCAAATATCAGAGTACAGCGGCCTAACCAAGTTGACACATAAAAAATTAACTATCACAGACATGAACCACAGCATATTGTAAGCACTCCTATATATCAAGTCTGGGTTTGACTCTGGTGGCTCAAAATTCAAGATATGGTTGGTCCTTGTCCTTAAGGACCTTTAGCCCAATATCTCACTGGCCACCAAGTTGACCAAGATGTTTCACAACAAAATACCAGAATCCACAGTTGGTTCCATCCTTTCCTTTCTCTCCCCAATGCCCAAGCTGCACCCTACACAGAGGCTTATTGGTGGGTGCTTCTCCCAAGTGAAGGGACAGGTGTCTAGGGTCTCCTCATCACTCAGGAATACAGCCTGCTTGTTCCACACCAAATGGTCATAATTTTGACCAGACAGTAAGCTGCCAGATAATTCAGTGATATTTGAAGCTCCCTTAGGATTTGAGGAGAAAAAAAAAAAATAGAAAATAGGAAAGAGGAAGCAGGTTGCTTTCTCACTAATAAGTCATTCATTTAAAAAAAAAAAAAATGAGTATTGACTTCTCTCGTATGGCTCCCTGATCACTCCAGCAAGAGCCACATAAGGGCATCTTCAACTGGATGATGTCCACGGGGCAAGATCCTCACACCATTGGTGCTTTTCAGCATTCCACCATATAAATCACACACCAGCCCAAAGCCCTCGTCAGAAGAGCACAAGAAACCCCCATAAGGAATCCCCCAGGGACCAGCTGTCCCTGCTCACCAGCTGTCTCTGACTTTGGAAACTGCATTAAACATTAGAAGCCTCCTGCCCTCTCCTCTTGTTTTCTTCTTGGAGTTGATGAGCTTCAATTTACCCAGAATGTGTCACATCCTGGACATATAGAATAAGTCCTCTTAGGGAGGTAGACACTTTCACCACTGTATCACTCAATCTTACTTCATTAAAAACATATGCAAATACACAAATTTCAGGTGTTGCTACTGTTACTTGATGGCTGGGGGTGGGGTGGGGGGGGAAGCTGTTGGATGAGAAGGCCTGAAGGTGTCAGTTCCATCACTGAGAGTGTCACCTGATATCAGGAGAGGCAACATACCAACCAAAGAACTATTGCCCTCAGTGCCTATGAGCCTGGCTCTATTTCACTTCTACCATTTAGATTCCACATGCAATGGACAGCAGTTACGTAACTGCTTTCAGCAGCCTCACTGAATGGGAAGAAGAATTACGTCATGAGGCGCACACCAGGTTGTGTGTAATTGTGCAATAGCAGCGTGCCTCGCTGGGCTAGGCTTGTCGCCAATAACCACCTAGTCATGCTATTACATTACCAGAACACATGCCCTGAGGCATGGTGCAATTATTCTGAGGACTCCTGAAGGAATATCGACTGATCAAAGAGAATCTCAACTTTAGAGACAAAAAAATAAGTAATTTTTAAAAGTCTGATAGTGATTCCAAACATAACAGAAAAATTAGACCTAACAAAGCCTATAGCATAAAGGTATTGTGCTGAGATTCACTCGAGTCACCATGAGATTGAAGAGGACAGAATACCAACTAGAAAGAAACAGACTTCAGGTGACATGGTGCCCTGCCTACAGCTGGCCAGAGTCCTGACTAAAGTGGAACCACTTCTCAATCAAGAAAAGCCTCAGTAATTTTAGGGCCTCCTGTCCCCACACAGACACTCCAAAAGCTTTTAAACTTGACACACTTTGAACTTCCTTCCTGATGTTCTGATAGTCATCAAATAAAAAATATAATCTAGAAATGTGAGAGGATGACGAGGCTTGGTTTTACAGTTGAACTTCCTCGTTGCTGCTTTCCTCAATGTTAAAGTCTGTACTAGGACAAAGCTCCCACACCTTGTCCCTACAACACACCCTCTGATACCCAACGCTTCTGTGTATGCAAACCCATCACATTCCCAGCTTTCTTACTCTTCTTACTCATTTGAAAGGAATAAAACCTATTGTGTTCACAAGGCAGTACAAGACAGGGGGACTAGAGAGGGATATTTTTGCAATTTATGATATTAGATGGTCATTTCTTACATGAGGCTGTACCCACTTCATAAACAACACAAGTTATCATATCAAGGCAAACAGAAATACACATGTGCAATATGCTTCAAATCCACAATGGATTTTTTCATTGTGCTATTAAGGCCTTAAGGAGTTTTAATAGTCATTGTCATGGGCTAAATTGTGTCCCCACCACACACCCCGAATTCATATGTTGAAGTCCTAACATCTCAGAATGTAACTGAATTAAGAGATGAAGTCTTTAAAGACGTAATAAGTTAAGATGAGGTTAATGGGGTGGGCCCTAGTCCAATGGGAGGGAATTCGGATACCCACAAAGTGACCCTGGACAAGGATGACCATGTGAGGACCTAGCAAGAAGGTGGCCATCTGCAAACCAAGGAAAGAGGTCTCAGAAAAAAATAATATGAAGACACCTTGATCTTGATGAGAGAAAATGAATGTTTTAAGCTACCCAATCTATGGTGTTTTGTTGTCACTCTAGCAAAGTAATACAGTTACCAATTTATTAATTCAACATTTTCTGAACAACACTATTTAAATAATGAGAATATAATGAGAAGCAACATAAAGTCCATGTTGTTTTGGGGCTTACAACTACCAAACAATTATTTGGGCAGCACATACATAGAAAAGGCACCAGATAAAAGCATGGGTTGGAATCTAGAATATGTGTGGCATTTTCAAAATACCATTTTAAGCTGATTTTAAATATTTACAGTGATCTTAAATGATATCAACTGAGTATTTCTGTCATCTTAAAAACCAGAAGTATTCAATGATTCAACAAATGGATGGCAAATAATGACTTCATCTAAACCCAATCTGAATCCCCATTGAGTTAAGTTTGAGCAAACAGAATTATGGGTACCTTTCTGTAGGCTGGGGCTCTCCCCCACTTCAATTATGCATGTATCTTCCCAACACCTATTTAGTAATATCATGCAAGTCATTTGAAGTTGGCCCCAGTGGTGTTATTTACATCACAGACATTGTGAAAGGCTACACATTAAATCCTCTCTCCTCCAGAGCCTATTGTTAAGCCTTTCCAGCACACCCCCAGGCAGGAAAGGGTCCCTGTTGACAAAGGCAATTAGAAAGGCAACCCATGACAGAGAATATTACAGGAATAAAGTTAGATATAAAAATATAGGAATAAAGTTAGATATAAAAATATAGTGCAAGAATCTAATATAATAAGCTAGATGGGTGGTTCTCAAACTTCTTGGCCCATGTCCAAACCACCCAGAGATGGAAGTGGAGCCAAGGATTTGCATTTCCAGCAAGTTCTCACAAACTACTACTGTGTTAGATTACCAGTATGGCTATTTCTCTCTCCACTAGTCCAGCGCTTCTCTGGCTACCTGTTTGGGAAGGGGTGGAGATGCTTGGCAGGTGTGGCCAATTCCACTGGATTGGCAGCTCTTGGTAAAGGAAATCAATGACCCTGTGTAAATAAAGTTTAAACTGCAGTTAAGTGAAATGCTCCCTGGGGACCCACAAGGGGCTCACAGCCCAGGAGGCAATACAGCCCAACATTGCCCCCGACATGGAGAATACATACGCCACACAGATTCATCTAGCCCTGACTGGTTTTTTTATCCTGCCTGTGGAGAAGGCAATTTGACCAAAAGTTTTGAGTCAGCATCTATAGGAAGATACAATCTTGGAATCACAATTATTTGCTTGGAAGGCAGGACCCCTTTAAGTCACTGAGTGTCATTGTTTATATTTGGGTTGCCACAGGCGAAAGATTCCCAAGAAACAAAACTACAAGCCACAAAGATGAAGAGAGAATGAACATGACACTGATGAGATGGGTATGTGGTAATGTGATCCCTCTACGTGATGAAGTAATTTCACTGTGTTCATATTTCTTAACCTCTATAATGTTGAAAACCTAAAATTTGGTTGCGAATACATTGGCAATTTTTTAAATCGCATTTTGAAGAAACTGATAAAAGTCGCATACTGGTTGATATTTAGCACTTTTATAACTATTAGAACTAGGCAGTTACTGAATACCAGTGATAACACGGTCAGAAATGAAAAATCATAGGTGATTAATAAGAAATTGTTCAAAGCAATGATTCTTGCCAAACAAAACATCCGTGAGATCGAAAATAGTTCTCATTGACAAAGCGTGTGCCTGTTGGGCGTTCTAGAGAAATGTGATAGGAATAAACTTGATTGAACATTTAAAAGAGTTTTTACTTGTTGGGTCAAATCTTCCTGATAAATCCCTCAGTGTCAAAATGTCTGTTCTTTTGAACTGCTTTGGGTATGTCCCCTCATAAACTATGCTGCGTGAATCTGAGGACTGCATTGAAAGCGATCACCCAGATGCTCAAAAATCTTGGGCTATAATTCTGAATAGTCTTCTGTTCACCCAGCTCCTTTATGAGAATTTTAACCATTTCCTGGAGAAGCTGTGTGTGGACTTCACTGGTCTTTTGTGATAGTCTGGAAATCAGAAAGAATTTTTAAATGTATTTTATTGTAGTAAATATCTAATAAAAATGAAGCATTACAAATATTAATAGTACTTTAATTGTAAGTTTAAACAACAATATGATACTCTTTCTTCCAACCATAGATTTTTCCAAAAATTTTTAAAGTAAGAATATAGGCTGGATGTGGTGTAGGCAGTAGGCTGAGGCAGGAAGGTCCCAAGTTCAAGGTCAGCATCAGCAACTTAGCTAGGCCCTTAGTAATTCAACAAGACCCTTTCTCAAGATTTAAAAAAAAAAAAAAAATTAAAAGGGCTGGGGATGTAGCTCAGTGGTAAAATGCCCCTGGGTTTAATCCCCAGCACAAATAAATAAATAAGAGCATAAGATTTGCTAAGGAGATGATAAAATGGTTGAACTCTCAAATACAGTTTGTAGAAGTACAAATTAATAGGAATTCTTTGGAGAACTTGACAGTATTTATCAAAATTCCAAATATAACTGTCCTATAAAGCAGCAGTGTATATATGATTTCAGCCCAGACTCTAGGCTCAGAGAGGTTGAGTTCCAATCTGGCCTCATCACTTAGAGCTATGAGACCTCATGAAAGTTACTTAACTTCCTGGAGCCCAAGTTTATCATCAGCAAATTGAGATAACAATAGTTTATCTATACCTTGAGGAGTTGTTCTGGGAATGTTTGTCAAGCACTTCCAGTTGAGTCAGCCTATAGAAAGCACCATGTAATCTAAAACCCCAATTCCAGGAAAACATTCTATAAAACTTCTAGGCAAATGTCTAACTTCAAGGCAACACAGCTTCTCACAGTCCATAAATGGAAACTAACTCTAGATGTCCATCACTGAGAAATTATGTAAATAAATGGTGGTATATTTATTTCTGTATCTGAATAGTTTACAACACTTTAAAGAATGATGGAAACCTACATGCACCCCAAAAACAGAATACTGAAATGATAGAACAGTATTCTCATATAATCCCATATTGTAAAAGCAACAGTCTGTGTATGAGTGTGTGTGTGTGGTGGGGGATGCTCCTGTGTGCCCGGGTGAGCATGGGTGGGTGCTTGTGTGTCTGAGAAGACACATATATGCCTACTTACCAATCAGAACCTTCAAAGAGTGACATCAGAGCTGGAGGGAAGGACTTCTGATTGTTACTTATATCGTCTGAACCTTTGAAAATGAACTCAACTCCCTTTTATTATTAAAAAAAAAGGTTTTCAACTTTTATTGTGGATACAGCTTAAATAAGAATTCTCTCTCTCCCTCCCCTCCCAGCTCCCTTTTAAGATTCAGAGTCACAGCCATGAAGTGGATGCTACTGTTATCACTGACATACATGACCAGCCAGGAAATGAGATTGTATGAATCCATTTAATTAAATGTTTTGGCCACTGAGATCTATATGAGCAGAAAACATGGAATCATTTAGGAAATAAGCTTTTGTTGTATAGTAAATGGGGGTAATGAGATTCGATCAGTCTATGAGAGATTTCGGCCTACCCAATCCTGAAGAAAAACAGGCCTGAAATATTTCCAATGTGAGATGATGCTAAAAATCACATTTCAAAATGTGAAGCCAAACACGTCAGTTGTTTCAGTTTATTGTCTTAGGGAAAGCACCGTGCTGTTCTCAAAGGACACCCAAGAGGAGAGTTAACATTCCCAGCACCTGGTACTTTGATCTAGTGTCCATACTTTGATTTGCCAAATTATCTTTAAAGATATTGCCTGACTGAAGTGCTTCTGCAATGAAAGTACCTCCATGTTTGTCCATGGAATCAGAGAATGTTGAAGTTGAAAGAGGGACTGAGGTATCGCTCAGAGGTGGAGCACGTGCCTCCCATGTGCGAGGCCCTGAGTCTCATCCCCAGCTTGCAAAAGATAATTGGAAAATAAAAACCAAATTCAAAAAGGCCTTGGAGATAGATCATCGAGGCCAGTGTTCTCACTTCATTGAAGAGTTCAGGAAAAGTCATGGAACTTTGTAAAAACAAAACCAAAGTATGACTCAGGTCAACGGACCATCAGTTTGACGTAAATTCTGTGTGTGTGTGTGTGTGTGTGTGTGTGTGTGTATGTGTGTGTGTGTGTGTGTGTGTGAAATTGGAGAGTGATCCAAGTGGGGAATCTAACATCAACATAGATCCTCAACCCTTCCTTTTTATTCCTTTTTTCTTTTTTTGTACCAGGAATTAAACCCAGGGTCACTTAACCACCAAGTCACATCCCCAGCCCTTTTTAAAATTTTATTTAGAAACTACTCGCTAAGTTGCTTAGGGCCTTGCTAAATTTGAACTCATGATCCTCCTTCCTCAGCCTCCCTAGCTGCAAGGATTACAGGCATGCACCACCATGCACTCTATTTACTTATTTTTTTGTTTGTTTTGAGGCAAGGTCTCACCACGTTGGCCTTGAACTTGCAATCCTCCTGCCTCAGCTTCCTGAGTACCCGCGATTATAGGCATGCTCCTTGGCACTGGCCTGGTGTGTCTTCTAATACTCAGTTTTCCTAGCACTTTTTAAGTTTTAATGTAATGCATAAAAGTATGTATGTACATGAGGAGGAAGTGAGGAACTTTGATAGATGGTACTAAGTAACAATTAGATAGAAGCAAAAAGCTCTAGGGTCCTATTGCACAGTATGGTGACTATAGATGATGATTATGTACTCTGTGTATTTCAAAAAGCTAGAAGAAAGGATTTTGAAAGCTTTCCCCACAAAGAATTGATAAATGTTTAAGGAGATAAATATGTTAACCCTAATTTAAACAATGACACAACGTATACATGTACCTAACATTACATGGCATCCCATTGACATGTCTAACTTCTAGGTTTTTATGTATTTTTTTTTAAAGCAGACTCAGATAATAACTATCAAAAGAAACTGCCAAAATCCTAAAGTTGCCATGAGTTAATTTAAATCTGATCTAACAGACATGCTTTTGGGGAAAAAAAAAAAAAAAGTCTGTATCTTGAGATAAAAACGATTAAAGCTAGTTTAACTAGCCTCGCCTGGCTATTACCACTATTAGGAACTTTGGCTACTATACTTCTTAATCTCCTAGTAAAATTCATCCAGATTTCAACCAGTTCCATGGTTAAGAAAACAGCAATAGAAGGATTTCAACCCATCCCAACAACTGAGACCAGTCTTTTCTCTGACGCCAGGCAGAGACTTTAGATAGCTGGCTAGGCAGGGTCATTCATTGTCCCTTGCCAGATTGAAGCAGCCATGAAAGACACATCTTTGCCCTTCCTCCACCCTTCAGAATAAGGAACCACAAGTCTATGGGGAGAAAAAAAGATAGGAATTTGGGGATGCTGAAAAGGAAAGATAGACTGAGTTTCAAAAGAGAAGCCCCCACAAGCCATTGGAATTCAGGAAACGTAAAACAAAAAAAGCATTCCTGAGGCCGCAACCTCCACCAGAATCCTTGACCCATGCCCTTGCTTGCAAAAAGTAACCTGAGGACAATGCACAAGCACTGGAAAATGGGGGACAAATTGTGTAGCTCTACCCTGGCTCCACCTCTATTCCAGCCCCTTGCAACTGTCCCCTCCATAAATACGAACCTCTAGATACACAGATTGCTTTCTCTCTCTCTGGAGATGGCCTACATTTTCCCTTGAATGTGTATTCCTTGCTTCACTCCAAAAGTTTCTCACTCTTAAGATGGACAACATTCTCCCCTAAACGTGTATTTTTTATTTTACCCCCAAAAAAGTCTCTTCCCTGAGAGAGCCCACATTCTCCCTTGAATGTATAATATATATCTGCTTTCCTAAATAATCTGCCTGTGTCTATTAAAAAAAAGAAAAAAGTTCATGTACATGGTAAAAATAAACATATATACATAAAATATAATCTAGAACACATATGTTCCAAGAGAAAAGTTCTCTTCCTCTCCCTGAACTTCAAGTGCCAGCTCTTTTCCTCTGATATAACCACTGTAGCAATTCCTCTGATAATCTTTCAAAGATACTGTATGAATTTCTCAGCAAATGTGTATGTAAGTATGTATGTGTGCATGTATGTAGCATATTATATACACTATCAAGTTTCTTGTTAATTTTTTGTTTAAATATGTCATTGAAACTTCCATATCTACACATATAAATCTGCCATTCCTTTTAATGATTGCATACATTACATTGCATAATATATCAAAATTTATCTGATCTGTCTATGTTGATAGATATTTAAAGCATTTGTGATTTTTTTGTGTGTATTACAAACATGCAACCACCAATGAATATCCCCATAGACACATCCTTGAGTATTTGAGCATGTATATAGAGTACATATCAGATAAAGTCTCTTTTTGAAATGATTTAGTTTAAGGGTACTTACATTCTTAACTTTTACAAGCATTAGCAAATTTTTCTCCAAAGAGGTGTATTAATTTACATTTCCACTAAGAAAATGAAGAAGGTGAGCATTTCTTTATATCATGCATAGTCATTATTTAAAGTTTTATTTGAGAGGGGTATGGTGGCTCACACCTGTAACCCCAGCTACTGGGGAGGCCGAGGCAGGAGGATGGCAAATTTAAGACCTCAGCAACTTAGTCAGACCCTGTCTCAAAATAAGAAAAAAGTGGAAGGGGGTCAGGTACTAAACTGAGAATATTGTTCAATGGTATAAGGTTTGCCTATGAAGTACCCTGAGCTAAACTGTCAGTTAAATTTTTTTTAAAAAATTTTCATTTTTGTTTTATTCTTTAACTTGTAAATGAAAAGTTCCTTGGAGACAAAAGGCATAAGTCATACAACTTGATTGCGATTCCCTAGCCATTCACATGGTCATTCATTCAACAAATATTGACTGATAGAACTATGCTAAAGACAAAAATACAAAAATAGAGTTCTGTTTCCTATAATGTTAAACTAGTTGTCTCAGATTAAATTTCTTGCTAGGAAAAAATAAAATAAAATTGGACAAGACATTATTTTAAGTCCAAACATTCCAAAAGCACCAGAGTTAACCAAAGAATGAAAAATTGCTCAGTCAAGCTCTGGGAGAAAACAGAATTTCTATAATCAAATCTATTTTGCCCAATAGCATTTGCCTATCTGGAGAAATTATTGTGAAACAGTATTTGTTTTGGGAGGTCTTTCAGGGCAAAGGGAACAAGACTCAAAGATGAGAGTCCACCCAGAGTTAGGACTCAGACATTAACATTTTAATGAAAAACACAATAAGGGTTAGGGTAAGCCAAAAGTAAACCAGCCCTCTAAAGACTGCAGCCAGCTTCCCATCAACTGGTTCATTTAGGATGGTCAGCCTTGAACTTGGATTAGTTCTTGGATAGTTCTCCAGTGGTAGTTTCTCTAGATACCTTGCAGAAACCTATTAAAATATTCTATTATAGGAGATACTATCATCTTATGTCTCAAAGTATACCTACATTGTACATAACACAATGAAAATAAGCACACAGGAAGCAAGACACCATGAACAAGAACCAGTCAAAACAACAAAGCCTTCATATTTAGAAATTATGAAAATTCAACTATAAAACAACTATGCTTACCAAATAAAAGAAAAAGGAAAAGCCAAGTCTAAAATATTCAAGAAGACACTGGACAGAAAGAGGAAGGATTAATACAATTTTGAAAAGGAAAATAAAAATACAACCACTTAAGAATTAATTAAATGAGTTTAATTGCACATTAGATATAGCTGAAGAGAGAATTATTTAATAGGAAAATAAACTTTCTACAATGTAACACAAAAATGGCATAAGGATAAGAGAGGATATATGGAAAAGTCCAGCATATGTTTAGCAGACTTAGGAACAAAAAGAGAGAGAGAGATGGGGGCAAAGGAAATATTTGCATTTTTATGGCTAAAATGACAGAATTTTTCAGAATAGATTCAGAAGACTCAAGAATCACACACAAAAAGAACTTATAACCAGATATTTCATTGTGATATTTCAGAAAACTAAGAGTAAAAATCTTAAAAGTAGTCACATAAGAAAGACAAATTTATTTCTTCAAAGGAATGATAAATTTCTAAAGTAAAAAATAAAAAAAATGAAAGATGGAATAGAATTTTAATACTCTTAGGAAAAACATAAACTGTCATAGAATTTTATATCCCCCAAATATCCTTCAAGCATGAAAGTAAAATACAGATATTCTGAGAGAAAAACTGAAATAACTCAGAGCCAACAGAGTAGGCTCAAGGATCAGTGTTGTATGAAAAATTAAGAACTAAAAAAGTGGTAAATATGTGGGTAAATATAAATACTGGCTTTAAAAATCTATAATATTAATGTCTTGCCAAATTAAAAACTATGTAGAATTCAAATTCATGACAACTACATGTTGCCAACTATAAATTTGGAGGGGCAGAGAAAATGAGAAATGTAGTTAAATTATTCTAAGATCTTTGTATTCATTTTAGAAAAGACTAAAAATATTGATTAACATCAGACTTTGCTAAGCAAAAAGGTGGAATGTTGTAATTTTTGGAGTAACCACTAAAAAAAAAGAGAAAAGAACATATGATGTCTAGAGAGAAAAAAAAGTAGAATTTTAAAAATTAAGTCCAAAAAAAGTTAAGAACTGTGAGAAAAAGAAGCAAGATCTGGTGGATTTAAAAAAGAAAGCATAAAATAAGATGGTTAATTTTTAACATATATATGTAATTACATTAAGTATAAATGGATTAAATAATAAGAGTTAAAATACAATGACTGTTAGGATAGATACCTAAAAAGTTAAATTAAATTAAATGTCATTAACAGGGGACATGCCTAAAATATAACAATACAGAAACATCAAAAATGAGAGGATAAAAAAATAAAATAAACCATATAAACAACAAAAGAAAGAATGTATTATTATGCTAATATTAGACAAAATAGACTTCTCTAAGTAATGACTTATCACCAAAGTTTTATATTGGAGAAGAAAAGGAAAAAATACCAATGTAAATAAGTCAAGGCTCCTCATCTACAGTAATTTTTTAAAAATGAGACACGCAAGTGTAAAATGCTTTGATGGTACAGAAACAGAAAAGATGTTGTATTAATTATGCCTGACAGTTAAAGATGACTCCTTAGAAAAGCTCACTTTTTATCAGAATGTTGATGTATTAAGTTATCAGGTGGTTCTGAGTGAGGGGAGAACATTCCATGCAAAGAAAACAAAACAATATGTGCAAAGTAGGTGTTTGTAGTTATCATTTGAAGGTATTGCTAAGAACAGTGCAGATCAAAGAAGCAAGTGCTGTATCCATCTGGTAGGTATGATGATGCTACAAGGTACTGCCCAGACCTCTCCTTCCTTCCTGAAGACTTTTCTTGTTCTAGCTGTGACATGTGCTATCTGTTGAGGGTAAAGAAGGAACCAGCCTTGCTTGATTATGGTTCCCCCTAGGGGAGCCTATGTGTAGTAACTGGCCAGTGCAATGGCTCAAAGACCAGGCCCCCTTGTCACAACTCAAGACAGCCACAAAAGATGGCCTCTGTTCCAGAGTTCCCAGTGGGATCTCCTGAGGCCCTTGTTACAGCAACATTACCCTTCATCTCCTTCTCTCCACTCATGTTTCCCTTACCCCTCATAGTTATTGCTGAAAGCACTCATCACCAAACCTGCATGGCCATCTCCAGAGTCTGTTCCGTAATACCCAAGGTGGAAAAAAGTCTGAGGATCCTGACTCCAAACCCTGTGTTTTCCCCCCAAAACTGGGCCGATGGTGGGTGAAATTTATGTGATCATCTCTGGGACCAAAAGGCTAAACTGGTTACTGCTGGTATTTTCCTTGTCTGTTTCCCCTAATTCTATCTCCAACTAAATGACCAATTCTACTGAGGATGAAACTACCCTATCATGCATACTTTCCTGCAGGCAGCAAAGAAACATTGAACTAGAGAGGGAAAATCTGCTCATTGAATATCTATGGCCTGCAAATGATTTTCTACATGCTTCAGGGTAATTAAAGGACCAGTCCCTGCTCCCTTACCTGCACAGTGGCAGAGCTGATATCTGAACTTAGCATCCGATATTGTTCCATCTCTACAGCTGCCTGCCTAAGGGAGGAGCATATTTAAAGTGACCTAAACCAAACAGTGAAGAATGCAAAAGGAGAGAAATTGAGAATGTTCCCTAATAGCCATCAGATTTTGCTCAGCCTGGCATGGGCATCTCGTCAAAGGTGTCCTGAGTGAGACAGGGCTATATTGAACCCTTTCAGTTCCCTTTTGCTCTTATTTCTTGGTAAACTTAAGTTTCATGTGGCTTATGTCACTAACAACATTTTTTGTTGTTGTTGTTGTTTTTGAAATTTGATTCTACGATGGGCTTGACAAGTCATTTCATAGTTTAGTAACAGTTTAGACAAAGAGAGTTCTTGATACCAAGATATTAGTATCAATAATTCCTTTTATTTTTTTCCCCATTCCTCCCTCAAGCTCCCTCCCAAGAACTGAGGTAGAGTTGGGATTCTGCGGCCAGCCCCAGGCCCACTTGTTGTGTGTGGCAAGGTTTGGGAAATGAAAACCAGAGGCATCTCAAAGAGGATTCTGTTTGGGCTCCAGGGCAGGGCCTGGGCACCCTGCCAGAGCAGCTGGGAACTCTGGTTAGGCACTTTGATGCAAATGCCCAGCTGGGCCCTGTTCATTCTTTATTTACCCCACAGGGTATCCACAGGGTATTTGTTCTCTGGAACACTGGAACACATGGAGCCCATCATCCTCCTGCAATATACACTGAGCACTAACAACATGCCAGACTGTGGAGCCAGGCTGGATGTTTACCATCCAGGTAAAGAACAAGGTCTTTACAGTGAGAAAACCCTTGAGTCTGAATCCCAGCTCAAAGACTGAGAGGAGTGGAAAAGTTCCTCAACCGACCAGCCTCAGGAAACTCACTTATTTAACAGGATGACACCTACTCTATTGATGGGAAGCTCAATGAAGTCATGAATATAAAGATAGTAGCTGGTTGTAGTAGTTCACACCTGTAATCCCAGCATCTTGGAAGGCCTAGGCTTGAGGACCACAGGTACAAAGCCAGCCTCAGCAATTTAGTGAGACCCTAAGCAACTTAGCAAGACTCTGTCTCAAAATAAAAAATAAAAATACCTGGGGAGGGGGTGGGGATGTGGCTCAAGCGGTAGCGCGCTGGCCTGGCATGCGCGGGGCGCTGGGTTCGATCCTCAGCACCACATAAAATAAAATAAAGATGTTGTGTCCACCAAAAACTAAAAAATTAATTTTAAAAAAATACCTGGGAATGTTGCTCAGTGGTTAAGCACTCCTGAGTTCAATCCCTGGTAAAAACAATAAAAATAAAAATAAAATAATGTAAAATAAAGATATTAACACAATGCTTGACTCATAGTAAGTAGCTTAATAAATTGTAGTTGTTATAGCCAAAGAAACTTCCTGCTGCTCACACCAACAGACAATGCTTTACAGGCACTCTCTGTTCTGCTCTTCTTCCTTTAAAGCTTGCATTTCCTTGGTAGTACCCCTACTGTAGGATAAACAACATCATTAATTCTAGAATTATTAAAGTGACCTTGGGCTCAAGCTCTTTTTGTGCCATCTCTACTGATAAAGTTCACACATCCACCAAATGCAGATTTTTTGAAAGTCTATTCTCTTGATAAAAGTAAAATAAGGATTGTGAGGAATGTTAACATCATTTTTATCATAAGAGGATTTTCCCCGAATTAGCCAATTATGTGCCTGAATTAGCCAATTATGTGCCTCCTCTTCATGGAGGTTGGCGGGAGAAGTCCAAGTCTTAGTGTGGCATTGAGCCCATCAACTTCACTCCAACCTTCTGCACTGAGAAAAGGTGTTGAGCAGTGACTTCTGCAGAAACCACCTCAAAATGCTCTGGTGTGAAGCAGAGCATGAGAATAGATGCTCATAATAGCTGGGTAAGATGAATTGATACCCCTGACTGTCTCAGAGCACTCTGTATCTTCCAAATATACTTCAGTAATAATGCTGATGATCAAAAGCAGCACCTTTGTTATATTTCATTTATTTTTACCCCAGATTATGGAAGCGTAAAAGAATTTACTGACTGCTTAGGTTTTCTGACTAATTGGGGTAACTCTATGTTATAGCCATTAGGAGATTTAAATATAGCTCTTCTTGAGCAATACTCTTTATTGGATCCCCTGTTATCCTTTAAATATCTTGGTGTGCAAGTAGATAAAATTAGAAAGAATTTGTTTGCTTTAAATTACCAACCTCTGCTTGATAAAACTATTAGCGATTTAGCTAATTGGACGGCTCTTCCATTATCATTAATTGGCAGAGTTAATACTATTAAAATGGTTGTTTTATCTAAATGTTTGTATTTATTTCAATGCTTTCCCATCAAGCTACCTAAAAATGCTCTAAAGCTTTGAATTCTGCAATTAGTTTTGTTTTATAGGCTACAAACAGAATTAATATTAAATCTTAAAGCTACCGACTACTACTCTTGGGGGGGGGCAAAGGATCAATTCATCTTTCTCAAAAGGTAGGTGAATGTTGGACTTTCTTGACCAGGCTCTGTCTATTGTTCATGGATATCCTCAGTAAGAAGTGCCTAAGTCCAAAAGAAATTACAGAGGGATTCATGTTGATGTTCTTAAACTAATAAAAAGTTTACAAGAGAACTTTATGTTCCACTCATATATGTAATTGATCACATATTCATTCATTCAGCAAGTATTTATTGTGAATCTCTTAGGTGTGCCAATCACTACATGGGACATCGTAGAAGATTTTTAAAGTGAATAAAATGCAGTCCTGGCCTCAGAAAGTTCAAATATTGAGGGTGAAAAGGAAACAAGTAACTATAAGTGCTAGAACAGGGTAATGACCAGCTTGCTGGGACAGCCCAATAGGTGTTGCTAAATCTGCCTGAGAGATCGAGAAAAGCTTTCCAGAGAAGCTGACATCTGAGCCAAATATTGAAGGATGGGTTTCTTATATCGCCTGTCCAAGGTTTAAAAGAACACTTCAAGTGTTTTGTCTTGAATGATGAGTCAACTTTATTTGTGGGACATTTAAAATGGTCCGCTCAGCTAAAAAACAACCACTTACTCATTAGTGGATCAGGGGAATTCTGTAGACATATCAGAACTCCAGCCACACATTTAACTAGGGATTTCAGGATCTCTTTGAATGTCAATGTTGGGACATGTGAGCACCAGTGGTGGCACAGGTTCATAAAATTCTAGCTGGTTAGAAAATGATCCCCAAAGCATTAATTACTATGTTAAGGGTAACCAGAGAAAGGTCTCCAGCAATGTACCAATAGGGGCTCTCTATGGCAGTATGCTTTTCCCAGTTTTTAGTACCTTGGATAAGGACATAGAGGTATTCTCAATTTGCAGATGATATAAATTGAAGGTAAAGATAGTCAATAGACTGGTAGATCAATCAAGAATTTATAATTACCTTAAGAGACTAGAATACAGAATCAAAGTCAATCATGTGTAAATAGACAGGAAAAAGTAATGTCCTTCCCAACTTTCTCTCACTTGCTGAAGCATTGTCAGGGAAGCCGTGGCTTATTAGGGCATCGTGGGTCAACAGAAAATGCTTCAGATATGGAGTCAAAGGGCCAAGTTCAAACCTCTTTTGGCTGAATGTGAGAAAGGCAATTTCAAGTATTACCTTTAACTTTTCCGAGCCTCGGGTTTTCCATCTTTATGGACTGAACATTTGTGTTCCCTCTGCCAAATTCACATGTTGAAATCTAATCCCCAATGTGCTATCTTAGGAGGAGGGCTTCTGGGAGGTCATGAGGCTGCAGCCCTCATGAATGGGATCAATGCCAAAGTGTTATCGTACACTTTTTCTGCCATTTCTTCTCTGCCAATGAGAAATTGACAGTTTGTCACCTGAAAGAAGTCTCTCACCAGAACCCAATGTGCTGGTGCTTTGATCTTGGATTTCCAAACTTCAGGACCATGAGAAGCAAATTTCTGTTATTTGTAAGGTACTTTCTTACAGCAGCCTAAGACACCATCCAGAAATTAAAATAATAATAAAAGTTTACAGAGATGCTATGAGAATTAGTGGTGTAGAAAAAACTGTGTAAATGATCCAAAATGTATCTTTTTATAATACTTGAATAGTAATGGTAATGATAATAAAAACAATAGCTTGTATAAAGTCCTGAGATCTTAGTTAAATTTTAACACAGAATAAAATAATAATATGAGGTAGCTTTCAAAATAGCCAGTATACTGTATGACTAGGAAAATGATGTCAGAACTACGTCTCCACTAGATTCACCTAGAACCTGTCTGATGTCCTGGGCTCAATTCTGGTCACTGTGGTAGAGCTCATATCTAAAGTAGAGTTTGACACATGATGGGTGCTCAATATTTGTGGATTATATCAATTTTAATAAAGATGTTGTAGCCTATCTGATGTCATATGATGAATATTCTAAAAATATGGAAACCACAAAAATGCTTTTAAAAGTGGAAACATTTTGTATGAAAATGAGTTGATTTATGGGTCATTACAAGTGAAGGAATAGGTTAAGTATGTGGCCCATCATAGTCAGGAGGCAGTCCCGTAGGGTCAGGAAAACAGGCCTGACATTTGCTGAGCATCATCTGCAAGCTGCACATTTGAAAGAATTCTTCTGTTGCTCTGGAGGACAAGCTGGGATGAGAGGGTAAAGGTTACAGGAAGTCATAATTTGGCCCAATAAATGGAAGTAATATCTAAAATTAGGAACCCTCCAACATGGGAATAAGCTGGCTTTTGAGGCAGAATATTTAAGCAGAATGTCCGGGAAGAGATTTCTGAGATGTAGGAGAGCAGACTAGGTCACTGATTTCCAAACCTGCTCTGGTACTGTCTGTGAAGCTTGTTGAAAGTGTAGATACATAAGATGGAATTAGAATCTAAGGGCATCATACCCACTAACCATCCTTCTGTATTTTTAACAATCTCTACAGATAATTCTGGCACATAGGACACACAGGGCTGAGAATCACTAGAACAGGTCTGTTTAAACCTTCTCTGATGATAAAAATACCACACCATTCAAACAAATATAGTTTCCCAGTCTCATCCTTAGAGATTCAAATTCAATTGGAATGGTAAAAGAATCAGGAATTACCATCATCCAGAGAATCCAAAAAGCACTAGGCTAGACAGAAGATCTCTAATATTTTTCCCAGCTTCTAAGATTCTGAAGATCTGATCTAACTGTAGTCGCTCATTGGTTCTGAATAAGAGTTTTGATATATTTGAATTACAATCATCAAGCCCTAAGTAAAAATATGTACATCTGTAGTTTGTCATGATATTCTTCATGTGGTGTTTCTAAAGAATCAAATACATTTTTAAATAAACTAAATAGCAATAAACATGTTGACTTCCCAATTGGCGGCTTTTTACTATTTTGGCTGATTCAAAAAAATAAATATATGTACACATGTATGCAAATAGCAAGTGAATCGTTTCAGTTAAAGAGTTACTCAGTATAAACAGACTTTAAGGCTTTGATGAATTAACAGTTGAATATGATATAGTCAAACCAACATTTTATAAACCTTCAGTTTAAACATATTCTGTCCTCTGTTCATGTGTAAGTCACTAGAGTTTCCTTCTGGACACATTCTCTTTTCTCATCATTTTATTTACCTAAAATAGAGGTGAGAGCGTGTAAATCAACTCATTTTCATACAAAATGTTTCCACTTTTAAAAGCATTTCTGTGGTTTCCATACATGATCTGCCATTAGTTTTTGATAGTCACACCTGAATCAGTTAAAAAACAATGCTCCACCTCAGCCACAAAAGTCTGGATCTGCAGGTCCTCTCTTCCTTCTTCATCTCCTTGTAGTTTAGCATCAAAAGTAAAGCTTTCTGTGCATTTTTGAGAAAGTGACTTGGCAGAGGATGGAGAGGAAGTTATTACAAAGCAGCTACCATGTGATTTTTTTTTTTTTTTTTTTTTTTTTTTTGCATTTAAGCTTTTCTTGCAAAATTCAGTTCCTTGCAGAGGAAGGTGGCTCAGGCAAGCAGCTGCAACCCCAGACTGTTTGCACCTACCTGGGGTAGGTGATGCTCTGAGGGACTGATAGTCTTGCATACTCAGCTTATGAGATATAGGTTAAAGATAAAGATGGAGAGAGATAAGCAGGCAAGAACAAAAGAAGAATGCTGAGTTTCAGAAAACCCTCCATGACTCAGAGAATGGAGCACAAGCCTTTAAGAATCAGTTTCAAGATTCTTTAGCCGATAATAGTGGATTCTATTCCAAAAATGGTGAGGGTAGAGGGGGCAAATCAAATTATCTGGGGGAGAATAGAGTCATATTATTTGATGGAGCCAGTGAAATTATCAGAGGAAACATTTTGCATGATTCTTTCTCAAAATGTACTCAAGGAGAATACGCTAGGTCAAAAGAGACAAATTAACAAGGAAAGCATTCTTATCATCAAAAGTGTTTTACTCTAATCATCAAACAGATGCTTTGGTTTAAGGACAAATTCAGTAAGCAAATCTTCCTCCCAAAATGTGCACGTAACTCAGATCTCTCCCTACAAAGGCCATCCCTTCTCATCCAGGTGACAAAGTTTGCAGATTTTTTTTTTTTTTTTTTTTTTTACTCCTACAAATTCCCTCAAGAACACAGCTGGAGAATCCCCAAAGAAACTAAGCTTCTCCAACTTACAGAAGAAGAAACAGCCTATAAGCAACAGAGGAGAAAAGTCTCATCACTGTTCCTTCCTCTGAGAGGGCATTAGAGGGAGATCCATGGGGGTAAGCCCAGCCTGCTGCCACCATCCTGCAGGAGGAAGGGGCCATGTGGCCACCCCTGCCTATCATAATTGCTCTGAACCATCACCTACTCTGAGAAGAGCTGGGGCCTCTCTCTAGACCTCATGTGAGCTGTCTCAAGACAGCACCCAGAAACACTGCCCCCTGGGGAAGTTCAACCAAACTGGACAGCCATTGCTTTTGCATTCACTTGACTCATTCACCCAAACCCTCCCACCTCTACAATTCAGTACACATTTGTTGAGCCTTTACTATGTGGCAGACTCCCTGAAAGAGCAGTAGCACACACACACATAGGTATTTGTTCTCTTCCTCCCTTGGCCTACCTGCACAGGGTAACACAGCTCATAATAAATACAGAGTAGACAGAGCCACCACCTTTGCCAAGGATGAGTGGATGTGGAAGCAAAGTTGGGTTTCAGTGCACCAGGTATGACTGGAGAGGATTTTTGCCTCTATGATGACAATAATAATCTGCATTTGTACAAAGCTATACAGTTTACCAAATCTTCTCATATATGTGATCTCATTATGAAATACTCAGAGTTGGTTTTTCTCAAGCAATTTACATGTAAGAAATTTACAACTTATGAGGCCAAGAAGAAGTAAGTTTACACTGTACTAAGAGATATTATAAAATAATATTATTCAATGACCCATATAAAAAACATAAGACTGGCTCCCCATTTTAATATGATATACTTTTAGAAGGAACTGTAAGTGCTTCCAAAATATAACTTAAATTACCCCACAGGGTAAGATTTGGAAAGAAGAAGATGCCAAGTATAATGAGCATAATTTGCTCATGGCAGGGGAGTTAAGTCACAGCCTTCACACAGTGCCCCGGCAGGAAGATAACACTACCCAGTGTCTCATCTGGAACATCCTTCTGTGGATCACTGTGGTAAGGACCCTGCAGACAGGATTGAACATGCATTCTAGTGACTTCCACATTCAAGCACAAGTCAAAGACAGTGCTCATCCGAGCACAAGTCCAAGAAAGTTCCCCAGCCATGCAACTCACTGGGTAAATGACTTAGCAACTCGGATTTAAATATCATGCCTCCATGGGGGTAGAAATTAATAAAAATGTCTTTTAGGAAATATAACTTTGCTAAAAAGTGTGGGAGCTGAGGAGTTATTACTTTCCATGCACCCATCTAAAAAAAAACTATGCTGTATTTGCTGGATATGCCAAGCTTTGATGAGGCCTTCAGGGCTAGGAAACTAGCCCACGCACATTGAAATGGGTTGGAGCTCCTCAGATGAAAGACATCTCTATAAGACATGTGGATGTGTATTTGATAATCTTTGACATATGTTTAATATTTAGATTTCCAAGATTACTCATGTTAATATCCGCTGCACATCTTACTTTTTTTGACTTTTGTGCACACTGGGAGATGTGGGTTTGGACACATTTCAAGCCAGATTTGTTCCTGTTGCTTTATTGCTGCTAACCACGGGGTCACTAAAATGGGAAAATCATCTGCTTCTTCCTCTACTGAACTTTGAATTCAAAACTTACAATTTTAAAAAAAAAGGAAAGAAACATGCAAATGAGTAATGAGTGCAGTGAAAATAAATGTGTGGTTCTGGGCCCCATTTAATTTTTCTTAAATGACAGTGTTGTTAATGCTATGAAATATTTTCTCTGATAAATGTAAGGTAGCTAATTTGCATGAATGGCTAGTCTGTCATTATTTTAGTCTGTTGAGTTATGGGTTTTTTTAAAAAAATGGGTTCTTTTCTGTATGGCTTTTAATACATTGTTATTATATGTGGTCACTAAGCTTTCCAAAGCACATTGAAAACATAGGTTTCATCTTTTTTTAAAAAAGTAGAAATTAATTTTGAAGAAGTCATTTGTGTAATAATGAAGTTCTCCAGATTAATGCATTTATAAGAAAAAAAAAACATTTGCTCATTATTCAGTATTCCTTTTTAGTTTAAAAAAAACATCTATTTTCTATTAAAGTCTCGTTCACAGAAAACTTGGAACATTCAAAATTAAGCTGCAAGGGTCTCCCTCCATACTTAAGCTTTGGTGATTTTTCATGACTGGGGGAAAAAAAAATGTGTTCTTCAAAATCTCCCTGTGCACCTGAGCTAAGTAAGCTAAGGGCTTAAGAAAGGTCATTTGATTCTGAACCTTGGATTTTGTTACATTCCTGCAAGTTTAATAATAACACAAATGGAACCTTGAGAGAGGTTTCAATGGTCTTACCTGAAATAGAGCAGGTAAAAGGGGAATGGGTGTGCCAAAGAAAGAGGGAGGTTCCAACCATGGCACCCCAACCATCTTCTTTTTTTGGTCTAACTGGTTTTAAATTAAACTCGGGAGCCCTTGAAACCTTAAGACAGATGCCTGTGCCTCAAAATTGGCCAACTCCTCATCAACAACAGAGTTCCCCGATATGCACCTGTGGCTATAGGAACATGGATAAAGTTGTAATCCAAGAGGCGATTACTTCAGTCATGAGCTTTAGAAAAGAGTGTGCCGTGACTCCGGAAGTGCCATCTCAGCAATCATCATGGTGTAAAGCACTAATGAATAAGAGCTCGCTGCCTGCCTTGGCTCCTAAGTGACAGGACACTAAGATGAAGCAATGTTGGGCCTGATTTAAATCCACCAGGCATGGTAAAGTAGAGGTGGGTTGGTGCTGCAGAATGGCCATAGCCCAAGATTTTGCATCAGCACAAAGTGCACAGGCCTTGGACACCAGAGTGTAGAAACCTGAGTTCAGTCCCCAGTGGGCACTTTCTGCTCTCTTGCCTCCTCTGAACGGTTTTTCCTAACAGAAAGTAAGCTACTTATGTCAGCTCTTGTTATTAATGCATTTATAAAATGGGGGTAATAAGGCCCACTTTATAGCACTGTTTTGATTCGAACATTCATAAATCCAAACAAAATACATGGCATTTAGGTAGCTGCTATTCTTCCTATTACTGTGTCATTACCATTCGGATTATTTTTATTATAATGTAAACATTAACCAGAGCAAGGATGGTGTCTGTTCATGTCAGCGGTGTGTCCCCAGCACTAAGAACAACATAGAATAGTTTGCTCAGCACTAACTGATTCAGATCGTATCCAATGTTTGTGTGTTTAAGTGTAAGTCTTTCATTTCAAAACAAATTGAGTTAACTCAAGCATCCTGTGAACACTGAGAATACTGTGGTTGTGTGGCCAGTTCAGAGTAGAAGTAGATGAAGGGCAGCTCTGGAATCATTGGATCTGAGGTTCAGAAGCTCTGTAACTAATGGGGACAACTAAACTTTTCTGAGCTTCAATCTATTTTTCTATGAAATGAGTAATAACAACAGTATGGCTTATTTACTCCCATTACATTGTTTTGAGGGTCAAGTGAATGAGTGAATGAATTAATTAGTTCAATTATTCAGTCCTTTGTTCTTCAAGGGCCAGATTAAACCTTCAGAAACCACTGTGTCCTACAGTCTCATGCCTTTCCTGGCCCAAAGAAGACAAGACACAATGCAGGGTCTTTAGTACTCCTTTTTTTTATTATTATTGGTAGGTACTAGGAATTGAATTCAGGAGTACTCAACCACTGAGCCACACCCCCAGTCTTATTTTGTATTTTTATTTACAGACAGGGTCTCACTGAGTTGCTTAGCACCTCGCTGTTGCTGAGGTTGTATTTGAACTCATGGTCCTCCTGCTTCATCCTCCCCAAATGCTGGAATTACAAGCATGCACCACCACACCCAGCTCAGGCATTCTTGAAATGTTGCCCCACACTCCATTAATAATTGCCCAGTTGACTCATTTTTTTATGTATTTAAATGTTGGTTCTTCTAAATAAACTTCCCGAGTGTCAGATCCTGTGTGGTTCCTGGCCTCCACACCTGGCTTCCTTTTAAAAATTCAGCACAAAAATCTATCTGCACTTTCAGCAAAACTTATTAAGCCACTTTAACCCCAGGTCCCAATGTGGAGACACTCTCACTGCTGGTCTGCCTGGAACTATAGCCCCTCTGAGTTCTGGCCTGCTACCTGGAGGCTAAGGTCCCTCCTTTGCCCAGATTTTGGACACTGACATTCAGCCTTGTTCCTCTGTTTCTGAGCCCCAGTCATGGTCATTTGAGTTCAAGCCTTGCTCTCACCTGGCCCCTTGCCATGAGGTGGAGTACCCTCTTTCATCGCCAGCCTACATCCAGAGCTGCATGGTCTGCCCTCCGCCTCCTAAAGTCTCCGGCCTGCCTGACCTTTCAGGCAAGTGCTCTCGAGTCCCCACCCTTGGTGTGACCTGGACACTCACCTCCTCATCTTGGACCATATTTACATTTATTTTCCGGGACAGTAACCTCCAGGATATCAGGCTTTATCCACTCCCTTAAGCCACCAAGCCAAGTGAGGCCAAAGTCTGAGATGTGGAAGAATATGTGACTCATGTCCATCTGGTGCTTGAACGTTGTAGGCTTATCAGCAAGGAGTCATTGGTTGATCCACCATAAAAACTAGGCTAAAAGAGGGTCACTTATAAGGTGTTTCTTATATTTCCAATTCTGTGATTCTCACCCCATCAAACCCAACATCTTTTATAACAAATACTTTCTAATACCCCCTGTACAATCCTGAACATATACATGTGTGTTATATATTATAACATATATACTATGTGGGTGAACAGATACATATATATGTGTATATATATATATAAAATCCACATGCATATGTTTAAAACCCTGGTATAATGCCCCAGATGTAATATAAAGGAGAAGAAAAGATTAATTCATAATAAAATGTATATTTAAATTAGTGCATTTGGGAGGCGTAATGACACGGTCAAATGCTTGCATCTATATGTGGAATCGCAGCCATAAATGCCACTGAAATATCAGAGCAGCATTGCTGCTGGTGATGTGATTTTCTCATTGTCCAATTCCTGGCAAAGTCCTGGACAAAACAAAATACAGTCCTCCTGCAATTTACATATTAGTTGTAAATTCATGGAAAATTTAGTGTATTAAAATTGGGCAACAAAATATGTAAATTGGAGTTATATTTTAGGCTTAGATAATTATAGACAGGCTCACCTATGTGAATGCCTAGCAGGACAGTCTAAAGTCATGTGGCATGTGGTGCTAATCGTCGTGTGGGGCTGTCATGCGAACGGAAGATGGACAGCCTTCCTGGCTTCCACCCAGTTTAGTGACATCTGGAAAAGGCTGCCAGGAATTCCCAAAGCACTCCATAGGAGGCAGCATAACCTCCATTGAGAACTATCAGTCTTTCTCACGGATTCAAAACTGTCCTGCATTCAGAACCCCTCTCAGGTGGGGCAGCTCTTCTGACATGAGACCCCTACATGAGGAGTTGTACTGAGGGCTTGTTTTAGGGTATTGGCACATTCCAGACCCAAGGCTAAGGTTGGATAAGGCCAGTACCTAATCTTGAGGTATAATATACTGAGAAGAGTTTTATAGTCGTACCGTGGTGGAAATACTGCAGATTTTCTTTAGATTTAAAAGGGACACCCCTGGGCATGGTAGTGCACACCTGTAATCCCAGAGACCTGAGAGGCTGAGGCAGGAGGATCACAAGTTCCAGGCCAACCTGGGCAACTTAGGGAAATGCTTTCTCAAAATAAATGAATTAATAATAATAATAATAATAATAATAATAATAATGACAAGGGATGTGGCTCAGTGATAGAGTCCCTCTAGGCTTGATTCCCAGTTCCTCCAGAAAAAAAAAAAAATCCACTCGCATTTCCTTACTCCACTTACTCTCCACATCATATACTCATTTTGCTCTTTAAATCCAGAGAATGTAAGGGTTGACAGTAAATCTGTCCCTCTGCATGCAGCACTCAGACTTATCTTGATGTTCTATTTCTTGTCTCTCAGTCCCACCCTTTCCTTCCCATCCCTCTGCAGTTCCTCCCAGCACACATGCGCAGCAACACTCCAACACCAGGCCCACTTTTCCTAGCATTGAAAAGTTTAGAACTAGCCTTCCTACTTTCGTGTGTGCCACCTCTAAGCCTGCAGAATTTCCATGGGATCTACGTAGCTAGACAGTTGCCCCATTGCATGCATCCCGCTTCACTTTCCAAAGGAACCCACAGTAGTCTCTCGGGGCTCACTTCTCCTGTGAGGTGCAACCTGACACCCCTGAATGCATGCTATGCCCTTTCCTCTACAGCACCCACCTTCTGTTTCTGTAAAAGTGGGATCTCTCCTCCATCTTTTTGGTCTTTTCTCTTGCTTCCAAATGGAATGACTTTTCTCTTTCCTTTCACCTATTCAAGTCTTAACAACTACTGAGAACCAACTTAAACAGGACCTCCTCCAGGAAGCCTTCAAGAACATTCTCTCCCTTGAGTTCATGTGCCGTTTTCATGGTGAGCCTCTCTTGCTTTAACTTGAAGACAAAGGTCATTTGGGATTCTTTTCTGTCAGTAGTGGAACCTAGAAAACTGTCCGAGCAGCATAATTTCCCAGCATATTCTCATAGTTTTTATGAACTCAAAAAAAAAAAAGGAGATGGTAGACTGAACCTCTGGTTTCCCCTTCAGACTCACTTTCTTTCCACTCAACTAACATAGAATTCCCCTGGGAAACCCACTGGCTCAGGAACACGCACCCCCTCTTTTCTCCTGCAACATTAACGTGCTGAAAGCAGACATATAACTTCGTGGTGGCTCTGAAAACATTAACTAAGACAATAATAAATTAACACAATAGTCAACTAATAGCACTGTGATGCTTTCATGTATGAATTGGAATGTGAACACTGAGATTTTCATTTCATGGTTGAAAAATACATGAGTTGACCCAAATACTAATTTCTGCATTTCCGTCATTTACATATCATGGGTCAGTAATCATTTCTTGCCTAAATGGCTTTCCAAATGAAAAGCTGTAATATTGTAATGGTTTATCATATTTACAAACATCGTATTGTGCCACCCACTTGGTACTCTGGATTCGCAAACAAGCAGATAGCACTCCCCAGAAAGGCAGGAGCGGGGCCTCAGCAGAGTGAGCAAGTTCCCCGAGGAGGGACCCATTTGTTTGCCCTCCTCAATGTTCCTAAGCCCAGGAACCTCAATTCCACCGGGACCACTTCCCGCCACCTCTTTTCTCCTGTGTGCTATTTGGTCAGCAGGGCCAGGGATGGGCTCTGCCTGTGTTACAGGGATCCTGTTCCTCTCGGAGGCCGGAAAAAAAAAATCTAGCTGCTTTGAAAATGTCTCTTTAGGAGGAACTGCCAAGGGAGTTAAATGTGATATTTGGGAAGGGTAATGCAACCTGATGTTTTTTATTACAGTTCCAAACAACATCAAGTGAAGTGTCTGAGGTGATCTTTTCTCTCATTTGAATGCTCGGATAAAACAAATCAGTACATGACTTAACCAGTGTTTCCTTTAAACCGCACCCTTGTCACTGGACTTCTTCACAGGGCCCTGAGTTAACTGCTACTTTAGGAATCTCACTCTTGTCCTTGGCTACTACATCTCTTGAAAATCCCTGTTTTTAAAGGATAAAAGGGTGAGAGCACAGGTTAACTGGGAAGCTGGCATAACAATTACACCGGACCTAGTAGGCTTAGTGTACACATCTACCTTGCTCTTTAATTATGACGCAGGGTTGAACGTCAACGGCAAGCACTCGTGGGGACAGTTGCCTCTCTGCATTCACACATGCACACACTCAGCTCCAGGTGCTCTCTGATAAACGTCCCTTTTGCCGGGCTTCTGGAGCTCCTACTTTGGCACAAACTCTTAAAAGGAAACTAAAGCAATAGTGTTGAGGTCATTTATTAGGCTCTCCTGTGGATTGGATTTCAGGTCTAGAAAGGAGCACCATAGTTGTGTGATTTATAAAATCCCTCTCTCATTTACATTTCTTTTTTTGTGTGTGTGTGTGTGCGGGGGGGGGGGGGGGGGGGGTGATGTGTAACAAATGAGTTAGTTAAAAATTGACCTGTCACAGTCTACCCCACCACCTGTGAGTCTTAGGAAAAAGAAGCACAGAAACAATAACATGGACCAGAGAAGGTGGGGGGATTTACTGTTGGAAATTTTCCCTTCAGACTCTCTGGGGGAAAAAAAGTGTTACTTATCTGAGAATGAATCTTTCTCTCTTCCTCTCCTTCCCTCCCTGGTCCTTACGTTTTCAAAAGGTTAAGATTCTATATCTATCCCTGTGTGTGTATGTGTTTCTGTGTCTCTGTGTGTATATGTGTCTGTGTGTGTGTCTCTGTGTCTGTGTGTGTGTGTGTCTCTGTATATGTGTTCTCTTTTGTGTGTGTGTTTTTTGTGTGGTGGGGGTGGGGGGGTAAGCAGAGCAGGCGAAAAGGGAGGGGACTGGAAAATGATTGTTATCATCCCAAAGTCTTTTTCTCTAGCTGGCTGCAGCTCTGTTTATGAAATGCCATAACAAAAGTGAGCTCACGCCTGTGTGCTTCTATCTTGCAAGGTTCCTGGGTGCCAGATGGGCACTTTGTGACTGTATGAGCGTGGATTATTTCATTTCCTGCATCTGGGACTCCAAATGGCTGCCCGGAATGCCACAGGAGAGAGGCACCGCTTTTCAGCTGGGGGAACCTACCTTCACCAGGGAGCCCAGTGGAGCAGAGGGGACGAGTCTGGGAGTTCCCGAGCAAAATCTGAAAGTTCATGCACACCAGAGCCATGAGAAACCCTTCAAAACCCAAAACAAGATCAAAATTAACAACAACTAATAATGTATGCCAGCTGCAGCTTCTTTTTTCTCTTTCTTTCTTTTTTTTTTTTTTTTTTTTAAAGGACAAAGGAATGAACAAATGAAAACAACCCATAAGCATTGGCCTAGGAAGAAGATGTTTGGGAACAATGTTTCATTTCAGCTTTGATATTCTGTTGTGATCTCCTAGTCAAACACCTCTAGGTAATTGCTAGTGGTACAGATAAGTGAATCCGAGGGTCTCAAGGATGCTGGCATACACCACAGCCTCTGGGCTTCTTCATCACTTTATCTTAACTAATGGAATAGGGTATGTTGGTTGTGAAATAACAGTGAGGACATTTAATTTTTCCAAGTACTGTACCAAAATAGAATGTACAGAGAGGCAGCGTACTTCATACGGTTCAGAGGAAGCCAATGCACAGAGCAGTCATCCAAGCCGAAGAATCTTAGGTTTGTTGTTGAAGACCTTCACCATCACCACCGGTCCTACCCCTCACAAAGAGTTGTCCAAATCACTCAATTTGTCCTCTGGGGGGAAAGAAATTTTTAATGAGAGTATGTGATTTAATGTTTTTAAAAAATCTGACAGTTGACTTAACTATTTTGCATAAGATATTTACAAACCACAGCAGATTATGGGGGGCGGGGGGGGGGGGGTATGCATTTTCGTATCCTGCTTGGTTTAAAGCAGCAATTTTCTGCAAGGACAACAGAGAAAAAAAACATGCTTTACACTGCTTATATTAATTACATTTTTTCATTACCCGTCATGTTTTCTGCAGGCTTGTGTATTATTACTGCAAAATGTAATGAAATAGAAAAGGAAAAAAGAATGGACTTCTGGGAAATTTTCCAATTCTTGAAATGCAATGTTAATTGAGAGCTATTTTTAGGGCTGCACAGATAGTGCAGGACCCAATGCCATCAGTACTAACGGGTCCAGTCCAGGTGCAGCCTCCCCAGTGACAACCCCAGGTCTCTGCTGCTGGAGAGCCCCAAAACCTCCATCTCACTTGATGCCAAGTCTCCTGAAGGGCATGGAAGGATTTCTACAGATGAGCCACTCACAAAGGGAATAGAAGAAAGAAGAGGATAGAGTCCTTTCAAAGCTCAGACCCCAGGGGTGATAGCTCATGTTTCCCAGCCCATCTTTAACCGTTACCTTGTCCCCCAGCCCACAACCCCAGAATGAAAGACAAATGATTTAGTATTTAGGAAAATGGTGACACAAAATGAAATGGTTTCCAAAGCCCAAAGTGCTCATGGAATGGTAACAAGCAAGATCCTTTGTCAAGAACCTTCACCAGCTAGAGAATGACAAGGTCTTAGCCTTGAGTATGTCCTACCAAGGACTTGAGAGAAGATTTTTGAGAACTAAGAACACATGAATTAGAGAAATATCATTTCTTTGATTACCAAACTGAACAGACCACAGAATTAATTTCCTATGATTAGTCTGGATGGGTGACCCTCCAAATCTTTTTATTTAATATACATATTTTTTTTAGTTGTAGATGGACACCAGACCTTCATTTTATTTATTTATTTTTATGTGGTGCTGAGGATTGAACCCAGTGCCTCATGCATACTAGGTGAGCACTCTACCACTGAGCTACAACTCCAGCCCCTGACCCTCCAATCTTCCAAAGCCCATCTGTATCAATTCTGTGCCCCAGAATTCCACTTCCTGATGTAGTGGTGGAACCATCCCTGTTAATGACAGGACAGACACATAGTAACCATGTTCACGGGGACCATGTTCTCAGAATGGCTTCAAGAAATTCAGAAACTCTGAGCTCATTTGAAAACTCCCTGTCTCAACCTACCACGAAGCACTTTCATTCCCACTGCGTGTCTTAGCCACCCCTAGACATTAAGCTCTTATAAACTCATTCTTCTAAAAACAATTTAAACAATGACTAAGCCCCCTGAAATTCCTATAATTCTTACTGTTGCTTCTACTTTCACAAAATAAACACAAATGCCCATAAAAGTCAAGCCAAAACTTGCTTTACACTAGCAGACTTAGAAATCCATTTCACCCAGTTATGAATTACAAGAAAGAACAACGGGAAATGCTGTGCAGCCATGGTCTTCCCTGAGTTTGAGGCTGTGCCCCACTGGCCTATCCCAGCTGCTCTGGGCTGTCCTTCCAGGGTCAGTGCCATGGGCCTGCTCTCAAATCAGTCTGTTGTGACTACTTTCCTGCAATGTTGCCATCAGATGTGAGTTGGATGTCTGCCCCGAGACTATTGCTTTAGCCCTGACTGACACATTCTTCAGGGAAAAATGTGTAATAGAGAGATTGTTATTCTAGGAGTTTCTTTCAGTAGCAAAATCAATTACAAGTCCAAGTGGTAAAAATTAGTGGTACATAAAGTCAGTGGGTGAAATGAAAGCAGTGCATGGGAACCAAACATCCATTGATGGGTAAAGGGAAGCATGAATATCCACTCTCGCCAGTGCCTGGATTCAAGTTGAGAAGATTAACCCAGATCATTCCTGTCTAGCCTGGCCCACGCTCAGTAGTATTCAAGACTAGGCGAATCAGCTGCTAAATATTTCTGATTTGTGCCTGCAGATCATCACTCAGGTGACAATGGGTGATCTTTTAACCCCTTGGCAGCTCCAAACTACTTCTTTTCTTGTTCACCAGCTACTCCAGATTTTGCCTTGTTGGACTTCTGTGTTTGTTTTAATTGCCCAGTGAAGCTAATGTGTACACCCCTAATATGTAGAGCATGACCCTAAAAACAAATGCAGGCCGTTCAACCCGCTGGCTGAGAAGGCCTTTCCCGTAACCTTCACAACTATCCCCACTTTTCTTACAAGCTGAAACTGCCTAGAGGCACCCAGTTTTCTTATAATACAATGCTACAATCTCTTACCTCTTTCCATCTCATGTCCAATCCCTTTCCCCATAGGTAATCATTTTTAATAATTTTAGTTTATCTGTTTTATAATATTCTGGTGCTTACCAGCTTACCATCTTAATTCTAACAGAGTTCCATTTCTACTTTCCTTTTTGCCAACTTTAAACATTAACTATTCACTCCCTGGCATGAATGATATTTAATTCCCTTATAATTTCTCCTCCTTTACTTTCCTCTTCCCAATTGCTAATACTTATAGCTTAGATTATTTTGTTGGTTACATTTGTGGTGTTAAATAGTATATCCAGTTTCTATTTCTTGTTTCTTCAATGTACCCATATTAGACAAATATATCACTTTCCTATCTTTCCTTCTTCTTCTATACCTCTATTCCATATTCTAGTGTCTAGCTACTCTGTGTCAGTCAATTTTTCATTGCTGTGATCAAAAGCACTTAGAGGAGGAAAAGTTTCTTTTGAGCTCATGGTTTCAGAGATTTAGCCCATGGTTAGCCAACTCCATTTCTCTCATGATAGCAGAATATCATGGCAGAAGGACGTGACAGAGGGAAGGTGCTCCATTCATGGTGGCCAGGAAGCAGAGAGAACCGAAAGGGCTACAAAGAACATGAACCCTTACAGGGCACACCTCCCATGACCCAACTCCTCTAGCCAAGCCCACCTACCTATAGTTTCCACCTAGTTAGTCCACTGTAACTGATGGACTGATTAGGTTACAGCTCTTATAATCCAATCATCTTGTCTCTGAATATGCCTGCGTTAACACAGGAGCTATTGGAGGACAATTCATGTCCAAACCAGACAAACTTGGTTCATACATTTACATTTTCAAAGCTGATAATATTGATGTTCATCTCATAATCATAATTAAGCCTTCTGGGGGTTTAACTCTAATGACAAATAATCTATAAATCTAAAAAAAAAAGTTCATATAATGATATAAATAATTTCATGAACCATTTTTTTCTTTTCTGCACATCCTTCCAGATGTCTCCTAATTTCTGCTCCATCTTGATAGCTTACTTCTTAGCCAACCAACTGTCATCCAGGGCCCACTCTCTCTGCCCTTCTAGGTTAGAACTTCTGTTTCTTACGTCGCATGCCTCCCTCTTTCATGGAGTTTCAGATGTCTAAACTGTAATTTCTCCTGTTTTTACCTCTCGAGTTGACTGTGTTTGACTGGTTATATAATTCCATTATCAAAATTACTTTTCCTCAGGACTCTGACAGCATCGTTCCATTGTCTTCTAGCATCCAGTGCTGCAAAAAAGAAGTCAAAAACTGTTCTGATTTTCACTCTCCAGAAGGTTAATCTGCTCCCCCCGACATACACTTTTTTTTTTCTTTTTAAGTACTGGAGATTGAACCCAGGGGTACTTAACCGTTGAGCCACATCCTCAGACCTTTTTTTGTATTTTATTTAGAGACAGGGTCTCACTGAGTTGCTTAGGGCCCCACTGAGTTGCTGAAGCTGGCTATGAACTCGTGATTCTCTTGTCTCAGCCTCCTGGGATGCTGGAATTGCAGGCATGGGCTACTGCACCTGGGCTTTTTTTTCCTTTCTGTGAAATCTTTTATGAGTTTCTCTTTTACTAGGGAACCTAGAATTTCACAGGTATGGGCCTACATATTGATAAAATCTGGGTTTAGGGAACTTTATAGAAAGACCTGTTTCTATCTTTCCTGATAGAAGTTAGGAAGCTGAAGACACATTTTGGTTTCTGAAACTCATGTTGATATTAGGAAAGGAATAAATCATAATCACATTCTAACACAACTTTCTTGGATCCAAAAAAATTGAACTTAGAGTGTGGAGTTCAAATATGTATAACCAAGTCAATAAACACATCCTCTAGGGACAAAGTCAGAATCACTCATTTTATAATTTAAATAAAAAGGTCCTCAAAGGCTAAAAAGATGTTACCCTTTTCTTATTCATGAAACTAAAGAAAGAGGCTACTTCAGGAAGAAAGAGAATGACTAAATTTTTCATATTTTCTTAGATTTACCAAAAGCTCAAAGAAAGTAGACTATGTTCTAAGAGACTGATGAATATAATTAAAAGAGTTTACGGAAGAAAGAGTTTAAAGAAGTGCTACTTTGGATAGATTTTTTTTTTTTTTTAGAAGAACTTTTTCATATAGCAAATAAACCTGAGTTTTAGAACACAAAGACATGAAAAGCAACTTTGGTTCTGCCATTTTCTGATTATGTGAAACTGATTGTGCAAAGTGCTTAAACTCAATGTTAGTTTTCTTCCTTACATACCCCCATCTCTATTGGTTCAACACTGAGTTTTAAGGAGTCATAAATGTTCTGTATCCAGTGCACCATGACAGGGTACAAAGGAAACATTTCTAAATGTAACAAGATGTTAACTTGGAAGTTTTGATTGATGCATCAAGATACAATGGATGTTGCATTCCAAAGGAAGTCCTAGGCCATATGTAGAATTTCCAAAAAAAAGAAACAGAAGAACCAGTTGCATAATTCTTGAAATCTGTCACTCGAATTGAAGATATAAATGGGTCCACAAGAAATAAATTGAGGAAGCACTTCGTGAGAAGGATTTTAGAAAAGAACCTTTGGGATTCGGGGACTCCAGTCCCCCTGAGGAAGGTCAGTGGAGCTCTTGGAATTTAATGTGCCTCTTCAAGCATTGGGGAACAGGATGCCCGTGCCAAAATTATATCTAAAGAAGCTAAAATGACCCTTGGAAACAAGGTAATAGACTATGCTCAGAGAGCAACTACTCACCAAGCTTAGTGACTGTCACTAAGAATTTGATATAGAAGGCTCAAGATTATTCTAAAAGGTATCTAAGAGGGTGGTTTGATACACTAAGGACACACTTGGGAATATAATTAAAACACTACCATTTTGAACTACATCACACTTATTGACAACTTCCTTTTTTTAAGTCTATATTGCTCTACTAGCCAGAGAAAACTTCATCATTTTACACGTACAATATATCTGTAGCAGTTTTAAGTTATCATCTAATTAAAAATAGTAGCTGCTATGTACTACATTGTGTTTCCCCATCAGTATGGTAAAGTTTGAGTTTCCTGTGACTATATTTGGAGATAAGACTTACAGGAGAGATAATCAAGGTTCAATGGGGTGGGTCATAATGGAGGGAGAGATTTTTCTCTTGGCCATATGAGGACACAGGAGAAAGATAGCCTTCTGCAAAGCCAGGAAGACAGATGTCAACCATGCTGCCATCCTGACCCTGGAATTACAGTCTCTAAAACCATGAGAAAATTAACTTCTGTTGTTTAAGCCCCAGTCTGTGGCATTTTACTATGGTAGCCCAATGGTTACCACAGCCTTCTCCAAAGACTGCGTAAGAACAATCCCAGAAAAACGAGTCCCTTTCTCCCTTTAGCAATGGTAAAAAATCGCCATTTTTACCATTTCAACAAATCTTCAAGCCTGCAGAAAAGCATGCTGACTTGGCTAGCCTCTATAAAAGAAATAAGAAGTAAATTTCAGACCTCATAGAATCCCTTCAAAATAAGGGTAGCATAGCAATGGAATAGAGGAGGAAAATAACAAGTAAATATGGTACTTGGTGTCCAAAGCTGGCCATTCATCAAGATGTGTCAACAATACCAAACTTAAGTTTGATGAGTTCAATATTTTCAAGACTAGCAGAACTTCTCGTGACCTGTATAATTGAGCAGAACTTCTTGGTTAAGATGGGCCTGGGGCTGAACCTCAGCTCTCAAGGCTAAATTTCTTCATTCCATAGTTCTTCCAGGTCACTGTCAAAACCATTGGTAATTTTACACTGCAGTGATCTGTGCCTTTTCCTGGCCTGAGGATAAATAGAAAACTTAACAGTTCTGAGAGCTGTTGACACCATGTACTCAGAAACACAATCAGAAAATGTGAAAGGAAACCCTTGAAGGACATGAATGAGGGATGTGGACATTTGCACATGGAAACTTTTCACATGATGCTGGCTTTACTCCCCAGCTCTCCCCAGCCATAGAAAAGAGCAGGTGGGGGTGGGGGGGATGTGCCATGGGAGGTTTTAACAGATTGCAGTACTCCTCCCAAGGAGTGCTCCTTGCAAAATACTCCTCACAGAGCTCTCTGAACAACAATTTTCTGGTAATCACAAAACTCTAGGGTGCTCTAGAAGGTGATGATGATGATACAAGGGATGCTTGCAGAAGGATTGTGGGAAGTTGAGTTCCCCCCAACCACTACAAAATGTGATTGTTTGTTAGCTCTTCTGTTTGACAAAAACCTTGCTGCATTAAAAACAACCAATGAATGAACAAAATGTCACTTTCCCCTTCAAGTATATTACCCAGCCAATCTAAATTCACATACTTAAAGAAAAAGAATAAATAAATGAATAAGATGGGATGAGTTCTCTGAACCCTAGGGTTGGGCCCTTGGTCTGATAATGAGACAAAATATCTGAACTGAGGACAAACAGAAAAACATATCTCCATCAATGTGAGCAATATGAAAAAGGGGGAAACTGGAGGTAGAGGGGAAGTGAGATGTGAATCCCTGCTTTGAAACCTGCACAGACACCCAAAGGCTCACATCTAAGCGCCACTGCAGCCCTGGGCCCTGCTCAGGCAGGCAAAACAACACCCTCAGCCCCAGAGTCTTCTCCTCTTTAAGGACAATGGAAGGCATAGTTTTTAGGTTTTCCTCTCACAAACACAAGAGTTTCATAATGCTTCCCCTCTTATTTGCCAGGGATAGATGCAGACAGCTTCATTCCCAATTTAATTACTGTTCACTCCATACAAATGTCATTCTTTCATTCAGTCCCTTTTACTCACTCACTACACAAACACGAGGCACTGATCTAGGTACAAGAAATTCACAGATAATTAAGCCAGAGCCCTAGTCCATGGAAAAACAAGGAATGTAAAATGTGCTGTATGTGAAGGCAATAACAGAATGGGCACATGATGTAGTGACAGCAGAAAAGACAGGGTGATTAAGTAGAAGGGACAGGATCGAGACCCAGAGTATTCTAGTAAATAATGACCTTGAAAGAAGAACACAAAAGGGTCTAAAATTTTCCTTCATTCACGGACTGTTTGTGTTCCTGTCTGAGACCTCATCCTGATGTCAATAAGGTTTTTCCTGCAAGCACTGGAATTCAGACGCACTCAAGAGTCTCAGGGACAGGAAAAGAAGCTGTTTAAGCTATTCTGCAAAGTTGGATAAAGTGACAGTGGAACAATGAGCAGTAGTCTTTGACAAGTCCTCATGCTCTGCTCAAGTGCAAGGAAACATTGGTTGGTGGGGAACAATACACCTGCCAAGGAGCCTATCCTGGGGGTGGAGATGCTGTCCAAGAGTACCCCCGGGCTTGGCAACAGGCACCCTGAACTCTGCACCACCACATGCAGAGCCATGGACAGGATTTTCATGTAGCAGCTGAAAAGGGATGATTAAGAGGCAGCGTAAGGCATATGGATCCTGTCCTAGTATTATGTTCTCTGAAGATAATGATGATGAAGGAAATGACGAATGAGCTATGATATTCCTATAAAAACGCTCCTGTCCTCTCTCTCGCCTGCTTTTCTTTTCCTATTCTCTCTCCTGTCTCCAAACCCATTTCTCTAACTCTTTGATGATCTAACACCTTTCCTTGTACAGACAATCTGAAAATGTCCTCCACAGCACTCCCAGGCCACCTGAAGCCCGTCTGCCTTGCTAATGACGGGACCGATCCCAGCTGACATAAGCCATTTTTAACATGGAGTATTTGATGGTTCTGTGTTTTGTTCTGATGATTGTTAGAGCTCTTTTGGTTCATTGGTGTTGGAAATAAATCACATCTAACCTCTTTTGTACTAAAATTAACTGTCTCCTTGGACTGATTATCTTGCCCTTGGTCTCTGAGGAGTTGCACCCACAGGATCTCCAACGTGCTTGGAAGCCCAAGAGGTTTGCTGAAGTTATGTGTGGGGAGAGCAAGGCCAGCTTTCTCAGGCTCCGACCAAGCGAGCTTGGCTCCTTCTGAAAACAACAGAGTTCTCTAGCAACGTTCAGAAACCAAAGTATAAAAAAAAAAAGCAGAACCCCTTCCACAAGTCTATGTAGTAAAGGCTCTGACAGAATAGGAAACTAGGGCATTTTAGTATGAATATATCCATTCTTCTGTTTACCAAGTCAGTGAAGAAACATGTGGTTGGTTCTCCAGATATATACGTTCCACTGATTCAACAAACTACAGATCAAATGTATCTGGTGGGGGACAGGGGAGGACTGCATCTGTACTAAATGTGTACAGACATTTTAATAGTTATTTTTCCCAAATAATATTGTATAACAACTACTTACACAGCATCTGCATTGTATTGGGTATTTGAGAGTCTAGAGATGATCTAAAGTGTAGGGGAGAGAGGATGTATATAGGGCATATGCAAATACTATGCCGTTTTGTTATAAGGGACACATCCAAAGATTGGGTATTGCTCACCTCCAAAGATTGGGTATAAGTGGGGAATCCTGGAACTGATCCCCCGTGGACACTGAGGAACAGCTGTGTTGTAATTCCCCTTTGGAACTTATTGGCAACATGTTTTTCCTGGTAGAATTGTGTTTCTTGAAGAAGGAAGAGTTAGCACAATTACACAACAATTTTTTTTTTTTTTAAATCATGGCATTTTTAAGGTACAAAACTTCGTTACAATTTAAAGCACCAGCAGAGATTTTTTTTTTTCCTCTCTAAGAGTAGAGAAGGTGATGCTCAGAGAAAAAAAAACAGTGGCTTCAATAGGGGAAGAACTGGTGCATTGAAGGGAGTGGGAGAAGCAGCTGGCCCATCCTTATTTCAAGTACTGACTATAACAGAAGAGCCAGCAGCCACCCACCCTTTTGGAGGCAAGGATGACCATATGCTGACCTGAAATGGCTCTCTCCCCATTTCTTATAACGTTTAGATGCTCTCCCAACCGGGACTTCACCCTAATTCATTCTCTCTATCTCTCTGCAATTCCCTGATTCTAAATGTGGGTGCTGAAATTAAAGTCGGTATAATCAAAATCTGAGGAACATTAAAGACTTTCTAAAAACTTGTTTCACTTCCTGCTTTCCTGATTTCTATTAACCTTATTACACATGTGTGTTTAAGATCTGCACTGTGACTAAGACCCCACCCCAGTCCGCAGTCCTCTGATTCAACACCCCCTTCATCATGACCCTCTCCTGCAGAAAAAGTCATGGATGTCTCCTCATCAGCTCCTATGAACAATATCCCAATTGCTTCTTTATGATTCTATCACTCAGCCTTGGTGTTAAGGGGCCTCTACCCATATTCAGGTCTCAAACTGCTACAGGAAACCTCAACTCCCACCATGTTTGTCTTCCAAAGACATCAAGCCCATTAAGACCCCAGGTCTTTGTTCATGCTGTGCCTACATCTTGAATGCCTCATCCTTCTCCCCATTTATTTAAATTTTTCCCATTTACCATTATTTACTTCAGTACCCATCTTGTCTACAAAGCCTCTGTGACAACCAAATTTACCATAGTCACATCTTCCCCTGAGCCTCTACAGCAATCAGAGTGTGTACCTCTTCTGGCACATAGAATTAGGTTAGCAGACATTTAGAGCACCTTTTATCTCCCCTGTAATAGGCTAATACTCCCCTGTAGTGTTTGTTAATTGCAAAAGAATAAATACGATATAAAAAATTTGAAGGAGAAAAGAAGGACGGGAAAAAGCTTGATGAACCAGCAGGTCCAAGAGAAGAAGTCAAGAAAAGAGATGTGAAGATGTCCTACACCAAGGAAGAAGGACCCAGTTATTAAGTTGTTACACCTCAGCTCCAAGCCTGCTCTTTTATTCTCTTCCTTGTGATGCTGCGAACATCATTTTTGCTTTGCTAGCCAGCTTCCTGTCAGGTTCTGTTAATAGAGCACCAGCGGAAGACTCAAGGGCTGGAAGAGGAAGACAGGACTTGCTCTTTCCTGTCTGCTACCTATTTGCTTCCTGTGGGCTTCCTGTGTGTTTGTGGTTCCTATGACAGTCACCTCAGCAATACGTCTTCTCCCCTTCCGTGGCAGTTCCTTCTGGTAGCAGAAGCAGAATTCAGTTTGCAGCTTTTCTAACTTGTGAAACAGCCTCATTGAGCACCCAGCACCCCCCTCCTCAGGCCCAGCTACATGCTGGCCAGCACCTCCTCCTCAGAGTCCAAGTCCCACCCTTTTTCTTACTTAGAGATACCAACACTAGCCATTCTTCTCCTCAAAAGGTCTGACTTTCACCTCCGTGGGCTCCTCCTTGAAGTCTCTATTTTTTAACATCTACTATCTCTTCCCTTTGTTCTCATAGACTTAAGGGCTATAGATGTTTCCTACTTCCATGATTATTCCACTTCTTTTTCAGTTACCCAGGTCACACTTTTTTATATTAAGCTCCCTATTCAACAACTGATATGGTTTCTATCTCCTCGTTGGACCTGGGGTGATACAAAAGGAACTTGTTAGGAACATAGATTAATGAAAATCAGTATCACTAAGAAGCCAATAGGCAGATTGACTATTAAAACAATCCAAAATAAGAAGGGAAAAGGGAATGAGAGGGATAGAATTTAGAGGAAACAAACTAAATCCAATGACATCAATAATTATATCAAATATCAATGAACTAAATGGCCCAGTAAAAAATACAGAAACCTTGAGTACAGATTTTTCAACAAAAAACTTTACAATATTCTATCTACAAAAAACTCACTTTAAATATGATGACACACCTACGTTGAATGTAAATGACTAAAAAGTAAGATGCGTAATACAAACAAAAAGCATAAAGACTAGAGTGGCTATATTTTTTAAAAAAAAGAGAAGAGACTTTGAGGCAGAAGATGAACACAGACATTTCATAATGATTAAAGAATAAATTCATCAGGAAGGCTTGACACTGATGAATTTGTGCCTAAAAACAGCCTCAGAGACATGAAGCAAACAGACAGCATTAAAGGGGGAAATACACAATTCCACAATTACAGCAGGAAATGTAAATATCCCTCTCTTTCATAAATCAGAAGTTTTATTTATTTTATTTATTTATTGCTATAATTTGGATCCAGAATTTTCCCAAAAGGTCATGTGTTGAAAGCATGGTCCCCAATGCAGCAAGGTTCAGAGGTGGGGCTGTTAGGCAATGACTGGATCATGAGGGCTCTGGCCTCATCAGTAGATTAATCCACTTGATGGATTAATCCATTTATAGTTGAATGGACTACTGGGAGGTGGGACCCAATTGGAGAAACTAGGTCAGTGGGGGTGTCCCTTGAAGGGTTGTTGCCTGGTACCTTCCTTTTTCCCCACTTCTGCTTCCCAGCTGCCATGAAGTAAGCAGCTCTCCTTTGCTAACACATGCTTCTCCATGATGTTCTGCATCACCTTGGACCCAAATGTATGCAACTGACCAACCATGGACTGAATCCCCTGAAACCTTCAGCCAAAATAAATCTTTCCCCCTCTAAGTTGTTCTTGTCAGATAGTTTGGTTACAGTGACAAAACCTGGCTAACACATATTATATTTTATTTTTCCTTTGTAGTGCTAGGGCTCAAATCCACACGTGCTAGGCAAGCATTCTACCACTGAGCTACATCCCCACACCCAAACAACTACATTTTAGAAACCACTGCATACATACAAGAGGTAAATAACATAACTAACCTAACCTAGCTGATATTTATAGATATTTATAGAATCCTACACACAATACTTTCTTTTCAAGTGTAATAGTATATTCACCAAGATAAAAAAAAAAAATGTTAGGCCACAAAACAAGTCCAAATAAAGTTAAAAGAATTGAAAACCATTTTAAGAGGGAAGGTTTAAACAACTGATGAAGTTTGAACTCAATCTCAAGAAGTAAATGATAACAATAACATCAGCACCAACGTTTCTAAGATATCTCCTCCACTGCCCGGACCCCTTTAAAATATTTCACCCCAAAGTACATTAGTGTAAACGTTTGCAATACCAGAGATATAGGATTAAGAAGCAGATCACAAAAACCTCCAGATGGGGAAAATTAGGCCCCTTACAAAGAAACCAATCCAACTGGCATCAGGCTCATTGAGAGCAACACCAGATGTTGGAAGAGTAGAGCAAAGTCATCAAAACTTTCTATTCCCAGCTTCTTGTCTTGTGGAGGTAAAATGAAGACATGTTAGACATGCAAAATCTAAAATGCTGTCATATTTTAGAGAGTTGTTGGGAAGTATGCTTCAACCAAACAAGAAATAAATCAAGAAAAATAAGGGCATGGCATCCAGAAAATATACCAGGAGAGAGGCAACAGCAACAAATAATGACATCTGTGCCATCTCCCAAGAAAGAAAGAAGTCAATACTGAAGCAGGAGGGAGAATGTCTGGGACTTCTCTAGAAGCCTAGAGTTGCTCGATATGAGTCAATGGACAAACTTTTTTACTGGATTACAGCACAGAGACTGGAACATTTGGGAAGTTAATCATAAGTATATAGAAAGGAAGCATTGAAAATGAGGCAATTATTAGCTCTAGGAGAAACAGAAGGGGCAATACAAGGAAGAAAGTGAGATCATATTGTACTCAGCTGATCCTCAAACAGTATCTGCATGTGCATAACAAAGAAACTAAAATTGTTTTATATAAACAAATGTGTAGAAGGGGAAATAAGAGTAATGGAAGAGTTAAATTCATATTTATTATGGAAAACTACAGTCATGCATTCCTTAATGATGGGGATATGTTCCAAGAAATACATCATTAGGCTATTTCCTTGTGCTAACATCAGAGTGTACTTACACAAACATGGATGGCATAGGTCAATCACTTGACATGGCCTCTTGATGCAAATCAAGAGACAACCCCTCATGTAAAGTGATGGTAAGGTTTTGGAAACATTATCTTGGACTTACTAAGCAAGTTAGAAATGTTCCTTCTCTATTTTGTTTGAATGTTTGTGGTTTTCTTGATTAGTATTGTTAAAGTTTCTACTTTTTATTAGACTTTTAAGAACATATTTTATAGGTTTATGTCGTTTAAATTTTTCTCTAAATTATTATCATTTGTGATTAATAATTTCTTCTTTATGCCTTTCTCTCCAAAACCTATTTGCCTTTTTGTGTGTGTGTGCATGTGTGTGTGTGTATGTGTGTGTGTGATGTAAACTTAAATCACTGATTTTTTTCAGACAATTTTCTGTTTTAACATTTTAATTTAAGGCTTTCATTCACTTTAAAGGTACTTCATTTCTTGTACTTTATCAATTTGATGTGCAATTTTTATATTACCATTTGTTTATTTTGTTTGTGGTTTTCTTCTTTTGTTCATCGGTTACTTAGAAAATAAAATGGTTAAATATTCCACACTAAAAAAAAAAAAAGAGAGAGAGAGAGAGGGAGAGCGAGAAAAAGAGATGCAAGGTAAAAAACACATATGAGGTTCTGCCAGTATTACATGCCATGCCGTTTTATAATACACATTTTTTAATAATTATAAGGCACACTCTATAAAGTTATAATGAAAACTATAGTGGAAGAAATATATAAACCAATAACAGTCATTTATCATTACTAAGTATTATATACTGGACATAATTGTATGTGCTATGCTCTTCTATGTCTGGAGCACAGTAGGTCTATTTACATCAATATCACTACAAACACATCAGCAGAGCATTGCACTATGCCTTTATAATGGCTGTGATATCAAGAGGAGAGAGGAACCGCTCAGTTCTATTATAATCTTATGGAACCACCATGGTAAATGCAGTCCATCATTGATCAAAATGCTGTTATACAGTACATGACTCTACCATAAAATATTCCTAAAGCTTATCAGTCAAGAAATAAGCATGCTATTTAGATTAAATGAGTTAACAGCACTTATAACAGTGACTACTGCACAGTAAGTAATGTTAGCTATTATTAGAAATCTGAATTTAAACATCAAGAGAAGCAGCTAGAATTGTAAGTGGTTATCTCTTGGGCAGAGGATTCAGGATGAGAAAGAAAACCATTCTGGTTCATTACAGGCTTTTTAGTACTACATTACTTTTAAAATAATGCACTTGAATTGCTTTTGTAAAAATAAAACTTAAATTAATAGTAAAACAGCTATATTATAGAATAAAACATAAACATAAAAATGTTAAGACATTGTAAATAAAAAAGTAAAAAGTAATTTATAAATATGGTAAATATAAATTTTAAGGAACAAAGTATGTATTATAAAAAAGACACATTAAAATTCATCATACACCATTAGTAGAGTTACAAAATAAAAAGTTTTAAAAATTATGATTAAAACAAAAACATACTCCATAAGCACACAAAAAAAACACAAAATAAAAAAGGTCTCCCTAAAAAACAAATATTTAAAAGGAGATAGATTGATGGGAAACTAGGGAGTTAAAAGAAAACCAAAACTGAATATATAATACATAAAACAAATACAAACCTCCCATGTGAAATCAGAAGTCAGGATAATGTTGTGTAGCCATTAATGTAGCCAAAATATAACTCTATCCATCAGACGAAAATTACAGCCAAAATGAAGTCAATAACTTACCCATCAATAGGGTTATGCAATGAGTTCCTATAATACAGCAGGACTCCAGTCTACACTGCATTTAGAGGAAAGGCCTAGAATTGCATCAGACCTGTAGGGTGACAGACCCAAGGCACAGCTGTAAGTGTTGATAAGACACAGTCTGTAAAACTTGGGCAAGAGCAAGCATGAAATCACTTTCATAAGGAGGTCAACAAGACCCAAGAAAATAAAAAGATGAATTCACTAACAAAACCATAATGTCTGTTTTCAAAACCCAAATCAAGGAGATTGCATTAATAAAGCAAAAAAGCTAAAAATTAAGCCCAAGAAAGTTGAGATAATGGAGCACTATAAAAAGAAATGAAAGAAGAAAGATCATCTATAAAATAAGACCAAGATAAGAAAGTAAAAACATTTTGAAGATTTAAAATATTTATAAAGAAAAAACAGATAAGTTAAAAAGGCTAGGCACAGTTAAACTGGTAAAGAGAACCAAAAAATCACTCCAAAAATTATATTAAAAAGATAAAAATCTGGGGATAAAAAGAAGAAAAAATTAGAGACATGGAGATATGATTACAAATTTCAACTTGGACCTGGTAGTAGTTTTGAGAGAATGATGGTGGAAAGGAAGTGGAAAGAGATAGCAACTGGAAACCTTCCAGAACTGAAAGAGTCATGAGTTCTGAAAAGGAGAAAGCCCATTCCATGCCAAAAAGGGCAAAGTTTTAAAGACCCATACCCAGATACATCACAGTGTAGCTAAGAATTAAAGGGAAACAAAACAATCAGAGGGAGAAAAAACCTAACCTATAAGGGAATGATAATCATATTGACAGCTGACTTCTCATTAGTAACAATGGCTATAAAAAATTTGTGGAGTAATTTTCAAAGCACCAAGAAAAATTGTTGAGTCTAGAATTCTACATGAACTACTGTTCAACAGGTTAGTTTGAGAAAATCATTGATCATAAGCTTCTCCCTTAAAAACAAAACCAGACCCAAATCTCCTGACTATGGGTTCAACAAGGGGAAAAAAAACTCAAAGGAAGAAGCAAATGTATAAGGGAAAAATTATAAGACATGGTAGCAAATCTAAATAAGCACTGATTATGAATAATAGTACAAATAATTCCTGTCTTAAGAAACAGGTGGAACTCTACGACTAGATAAATCTAATATAGGATTGATGGATGGTCATTCATATAAGAGTGGAAGCTTCTAGCTAGAAAATGATAGACATACAGATTACTTTAAGCTTTGATGGGGAAAAAATGTAAATTCAAATATGTATGTTAAAACTCTAAAAAATAATTAAAAAGATAAAAATAATAAGTATCAGCTCCAAACAAATTAGAGAAGAAAAAGAAAGAGAGAAAACTTTGTCAAGCCTACACATAGTGAGAAAGAAGAAACAGAAAGAGAGAAGCATGGTAAACAGAAAACACAAAATAAGCTATCAGAAATGAGTTTAAAATATCAATAAACACTTTGACTGTATTTTAAGAAAGAAACCAAGTCAGAGTTTCTGAGGCAAGGTTGAACTGTCAAGAAATATGGTTGGAAAAAAAAAAAAAACAAGGAAAACTGAGGGATCCAGGAGACTCTGTTTAAGTACCAAAATATAATAAAGAGAGTGAGGAAGCAGGAGTAGGGTTGACACTTGAGGACTGGGGTGAGTCATCCAAGGTTTGGGGTCAGAAGTAATAGACATTGACAGTAGCTCAAATAAAGGGTAGTCTTCTTACAGATGATCCAGGAATGAATTTTCAAGAGAAAATATGACTAGCCAATGGTCAGTCTACACATTAACTCACTGAATTCTGGTGTCCACCTTTTGTTCAAATATTTACATTAGGACTGGAGCAGGGGATGGTTATAGGCTGAAGAATAGAGCTACCCAGAGTATAACTGCTAGAACACATTAGGCAGGCCCACCAAACCCATCTTCTACAAACAGTAATAGCCTAAAATATGTGTGTCTCTAGAAATGCGAAAGGCAGTCTATTGGAGTGTCAATACTGAGGATTTAACTTAAAATGAACATCATAAGTGATAAGTGGAGCTAACAACCAGGGTTATTCATTCCATTTTCTCCAGCCAGTAAAGAAAATGGATGAAGTTGAAGATTGGCAAGAGAGGGGTGTATTTAAAAGGTTGATGAGAGAATCCACCACAGGACTCTATCTAGGATGGGAAATAAAGCCCAGAAAGGGTCAAGTAGTGGAATCTCCCTGAGGCTGGGTGGGAGCAGGCTTTGTGGGAAGGAAGGAAGGAAGGGTCAAAGTAGAAAGGTAAGAGATGGTGACAAAGAACAGGAATGTAACTGCTGGAGGCTCAAGGGGAAGTGTGTAGTTCTGAGTATAACCAGAAGAAAAAGGTTTTCCAGGGTGAGACAGAATGAAAGCTCTTAGAGCAAAGGAAGCCAAAAGACTGAGTATCAACGGTGGTGACAGGAGACAGGTGGAGAGGTTGGGGAAGATAATGTAATCAGAGGTCATGGAAATGATGCGGAGAACACTGACCCAAAACCAATTCCTGAGCCCAGGGCACATTAAGGAGAATTAAAGCCTACTTAAAATTGATCAGTGGGTCCTATGGCTTTCAGAATACAATTCTACCTCCTCAGCATGTAAGATCTTTACAGCCCTTCATCTCTACCTCCTCTCCCAGCAGTTAGCCACCCAGCCCCTCACTCTTCTACTAAACTACTTTCTTCCACCTGCACATGCTCACTCCTCAACCTGGAATTTCCTTTTCCAACATCTTTCCCCAACTGACTCCTACTTAGCTTTCAGAGTGAAGCCCAAGAGTCCTCTCTTCTGGAAATCCTTCCCCAAGTTGAGCCTTAGTCTTCTGCCCCTCTCTTTCCTGACCCCCACCTGTTCCCACTGCACTCTAGGAGCCCCTGAGAAGTTCCTAAAGGGTAGGCCCTGCACCTTACAGATTGTGGGGCCCCAGTCCTTAGTGGGGCTCCCAATACACAACCGCCTCTCGGTATATATACTCCTTAGTATATGCTCCTTAGTATATGCTTGAATTTCAAGGGATCCAAAAGAAGCTGTGTCATCTCATTCCATCTAGATGAGAAATCAAAGAAACAATAAAGATCAACAAGTGACATTCAATAAAACATAGTATCACTGTAGTTTAGTACAAGTCATCAGGAGGGGCACTCGGGGAGTAGGGGCTGCTGGGAAGGACATTACATTGACTGATGAGACTCAGATGACATAAGACAGAAGAGAACTCACTAGAGATGTTTGTCCCTGGGTACAAGGATCAGAGAGACAAGAAACTGAGAGGCCACCAACATTTGGCTGTCCACCAAACATTATCTCATGTCATCTGCACTCTAGATCTTTGAGATGGAAATTTACATCTCCATTTTACTGGAAATCCTGCAGTAGGGTTCACAGTGGAAAATCATGGTAATTATGTGGAAATTTCTTCCCTGGTATAGTGAGATCAACTGATTAAGTGTGGGCTTTCTTGAGCAGAAAGTTTATTCAAAGTCTAACACAAAGAGCCCTTCCTTTTGGTTCTTCCAAGGCCTTTTCACACTTAGTGTGTGCTTTGGACTTATTAGGAGTCAGTATATATTTGTTGATTGCATGAATGAATGAAGGAATGAATGCATGCATGGGTTGGTGAACAAATGAAAGCCGAGTGCCTGCAAAAGGATTAGGCACTTTAAGTACATAATATGAATTATTTCATTTCACCCTCACAATCTCTGTGATTATCCACCATGTTGCAGATGATTAAGGGGAGGCTAAGAAGGTCTCAAAAATTGACCCACAGTTGCAAAGCTTATAAGTGACAGAGTGAAAATTCTCCCAGTTCTTTGTGCCTCATAGTGTGTGCCCTTAACCATTCTGCTACATGCCTCTCAATTAACAGATTCCTCTGAATTAATGGGCTTCTCTGGAAATCTTGGCTTTCCCATATGAAGATAGATGGTCCCTGATGTCCCGGCCCTATGAAAAAAGAATGAAACATGGGGAGTTGTGGGTGATTAGTTCAAAATACAGCACATCTAAAAATACACTGGCTTCACTTTAGATATTTGTCCAACAGGGGTGGAACATCTTTAATTAGTATAACAGGACAATAGGAATTAAATTGGCTTGGTCACAAGATTTTTACAGGATGACACTGATGGTATTACTATCCAACTTCAAAGATTTGGAAAGATGTTCCTGCTAACACTGGAGAATAGAAACCTGTTTTTCATCAACTAGGCTGGCCTGACAAATTAAGTCTGTGGAGTCATTAGATTAAGATAAGAGCTTATCTCCTAGGCTGACATTTATTCCGAGGTTTTTATACTGCTCAGCTAGTAATTAGTGCTGTTGAATTTTTAACACTGCTTTGTCCAGTCATTCAAAACTTCTAGAGGAATATTTGCATCTCCTGTGTATGTTTTTGGTTATTAAAAATAGAAGAGGAATGCAAGTAAAGTACTTTAGAAGGTTTGAATAATTCTTCCAAAAGTTATTTTGCGGTGAAACATGCAGCTTAATGACTTATTTGCAGAAAAAGGGAGCAGTTCTCCCAAATTGATAAATGTTGAATAAGAAGTTGCCTGTACTATGGGATCTATAATTTATTTTGAGGCATACATATTATAGGTTTATTATGTTCCAGCAGAATCATTAAAACTGTGATCACATGCAGTAATGGTTTCCTGCTGTTTCACACCCCCAATTCAGCAAACATACTATAGATTTAGGCAACAGTTCAAAGTTGGGCTTGTTTTTTTGTTTTTTTTTTTTTTTTTTTTTTTGTGTGTGTGTGTGTGTGTGTTTCCCCTAGTTTCTTTCCTATAACTGATTAGACTGTGAAGTCTTATTTTTCCAGTTTTCTTGCAGTTACAATAACAACTTGATTGCTATAGGATAAACTAATATATTAAGCCTGCACATGTGACTTGACAGTCTGTCAAACAAAACAATGCTCACATTTCTAAGATGCTTGGTTTGAATAATTCCAATTTCTATGTTGAAATACTAATTAGTAATCAGATGGGAAAGAACCTCTATTTTAAGAAAGTTCATCACTTGGATAAAGTTGCATCCTATTAATATTACTATCACATCATTTATTTTCCCTGAAGTGTGGACATCTCTCATCACTCAACATATTGCCTTTGCCACTTTTAGGAAAGTGTGGCCGAGAGAATTCCACAGGGACAAGTGATAGATCTGACTCTACTAGTTCACCTTTACATCACCAAAAGGAAGACTCAATGAAAACCCTGATGTACTTAAGATACCCATTTGGAAGATAGACTGTCTTTGATTAAAAAGTGATCCTTGGAGGTTTGTAATTAGGCTCCCCTGCTCATCCGCCTGAGAGTGGGATGGGTGCAGACCCTCTCCACACTGCACACCCGGCACAAGTCGACATTCCCACAGAGCCTGTGAAATCCCCCGTGTTCTTTATGATGCATGGCCATTTTTCCATCTCTCCCCAGTTAAACTTCACTCCACTCTTAGCATCCCTGTAATGCAAAAAGAGTGAAAAGAACAGGCTCTCTTTGACCACTTTAAGAAGTCATTGAACCTTATTTTCCCTAGCTGAAATGTAAGAATTTTGATCAGGGGAATCTCTAAATATACCTCCAGGTTTCCCAATCTCAGATCTGTGATCTTACCTCTAAGGAAGGAGTATGAGAAGTCTGAACAGACAAAAAAAACAATAATGGAAGAATGTATCACTGAGTTTAGATTCATCTGAGGAACCTGTAGAATTAAGTTTGAATAGTAGTATAGAAACTTCTAAGCTATCTGATTATACTTTGCCATAGAATTGAGGTCAGAGTGTATTTGTTGAATGAATTAATGAATAAATAGATGACATGGAATATTGGAATTTGGAGTCACACATATTTGAGTTGAATTCTTAACTCTTCCATATACTTGCTTTGTGACCTTGGAAAATACTTAAACCTCCTGGAACCCTCTCTTCCATCAGTGAATCTAGCAGAATAACCAGCCCATCCCATTATGGACAAGATAAACAAAAAGTTACATGAGCACCTAGTAGGTGCTCAAAAGAACACTTGTCTTCATTTCTTTGATCTCTGGTTGGTTTTACTGTTTTGTTTTGTTTTTATTCTCTAGTTCTACATAATTTATTTTACAAAAATATCACCATCCAGCTATTACCAACGACTACCGACACTTTTGGTGTATATTACTATTATCTTTTCATGTGTATTGACAGAGGAAGACGAGAGCGAGCACAAAGCTCCCTTCCAACTCCCCCTGGGTAATCAGGCCGGGAAGGTAGGCGTCACTCTGGGTGTTTACAATGTACTCCATCTCAGTACTCAGCCTTCCTTAACTCATCCACCCCCACCCCCAGCTTTCTGAAGAGCAACATGTAATTAGAGCACTAACGAGGTCATTTAGCAGAAACCATGGGTAGGGAGTAATGAATGTGCTATCAGGCTCGGAGAACAGCTTGGGCAGAAATCCAAACAGTCCATGTTCAACTCTGATGAGCCGACCTAAACTTGGAAAACAGAGCTTGGAAAAAGGTTAATAATAGGACACTAAAAACGAAAGTCTCCTCTCCCAAGATACCCAAAGCAATGTTTTGAGCACAGGCTTTCAGAGCCGGTCCCTGGCAGATAGTGGCTTGGCATGGCGAGAAGCTCCATGGCACCTTGCACCTAACAAGATGACTTGGGTGCTTCAGGGTCACCCTAAGGATCTGTGGGATACAAAACCTGTGAGAGACTTCAGAGATCATCTAAGTCAACCTCATTTTACAGATGAACTTGGAGCACTCCGGTGATCTGAAGTCACTCCACCAGCCAATCAAAAAGAGATCCAGACTTCCTACCAATGCCTCCCAATTACCAACGTGGCACGGATTCACTAGCCTTTGCTGGCCCTTTACCTCTGAGGAGGACATTAGACCTTGTGGACAGTGTGCGATGTTCAGTTTTACTTGGATCAATTCTAGAGTGATTAGGTGCCAGAAAAATTAACCCAAGCATCTACCAGTTTGCTTTTGGAATTAGCATTTTTTAAAAAAATATTTTTTTTAGTTATACATGGACACAATATCTTTATTTTGTTTATTTATTTTTATGTGGTGCTGAGGATCGAACCCAGTGCCTCACATGTGTGAGGTAAGTGCTCTGCCACTGAGCCCCAGCCCCAGCCCTGAAATTAGCATTTTTAATGGAGTTACAGCTGCTAACATTGCTGTGGCTTTCAACTGTATAGAAAAGGAAGTTGAGGAAGAGAAATCAAGACCTCCAACCCCCTGGTCAGGCTGACTTCCCACCTGGAGCCACACCCACCCGCTGCCCACCCCTGTTGGTTCACAGGATTTTGACCCAAATCTATGCAAGTGCCATGTGCTGCTGGTGAATGGGGCCAATAAGAGGCCACAAACTGCATTCCTCTTCTCTTTGCAGTTTATAGATGCTGTTGAAATGAATAAAATAAAAATTAATGCAGAAGCATTTTATCATGGTGCTTTTTATCCAGTTAATGGAGATTAAGAGAAATATATGACCATATGGAGGGGCCCATGAACATTTTTTTGACATTCAAAAGGTATTTATGTAGTCACAAAGATGGGAAACATCTATTCTAGTCTTCTCCCCCCCCCCCACTGCAAGATATTAGAGATGGACCCCTATGTATATGTATATGTTTTTTATAGCATCAAGTTAAAAAAAAAAAAAACTATTCTAAATGCTTTTAAACAGAAAAGGAGGAAACTTAGTCACTATCAATATTTCAAGTATTAAAATCCACAGGATGGATTTGTTCCAGCAAAATCTTCATTTCGACAAGCATTTATTAAGCACTCAGCACAAATATAAGGCTGTTTGGGACAAAGAATCAGGTTGTTTACATTGAGAAACTGACCATTCCTTTGGGCCCGGTCCGACATACTTACAAAGTTATTAAAGAACAGTTGCAGGGAAACATGAAAAATCCTAGGAGTTTCTTATTTCCTATTATTTTTTTCCTTTCATTTGAAATGATGACTGAAGAGTGTGCCTTTGGAACTGGGAAGTGTTTATTTGCTCTTTTGATGTGTATAGCACCTTCCCAGGGGCCCCCTGCATGGAACCTCTTCCACACAAGGGGTCCCCCACAAGCTTTCCCCAAGATCCCTGTTCCTGTTTCTTGGGCATCCTATTTTCCTCACACCCAAAACCCTTTGTTCATCTGTAGCCAACAGGAAGTTGGGGGGAACTGTCTGACAGGAGGGCAAGTCTCCCTGCCCAGGATGGCCCAGGAGGGAGTTCTGATTCCCTTAACAGTCTTCCTTGCTTGACTTTAAAAACAATGTCATGATAAGAGAAATCTCTTCAAAGCTCTAGATTATCTTCTAATTCTGGTCTCAATACAAAACAGAATAGAACACATTTTTTCAGGACCAGTTGTTTAAAACTAAGGGTTTGTGGAGGAAGCATGCTGAATTGGAGGACAAATATTGGAGATTTGAATCCAGGTTCAAATTTGAGCTTAGCAATTGCATAGCTGTGTGGCCTTATGCAAGTTGCTTAACCCCTCTGAAGCCCAGCCTCTTCTCTGGAACAATAGTAATGCAATAAAACAGAGCAGATAAGATTATTCTGAAGACTACATGAGACAAACAATGATAAGAGATACCTGACACACAGTATGTGCTCAATGAATTTTTGTTATTATGTTTTCAGAGCAAAAGTTCCAACATTCTCTTTCAGAAGAGAAAAATAAAACAAGCCACTCTGTCAGGATGCAACAGCTGGTGCTGGGAATGGATGTGACCACATGGGTGGGGGGGGGGGGAGAGCCACCCATCCTCCGAGTCAAATGTACTTTATGGATATAGCAATTTGCATCTTGTCAAATGTTCCCTAACATTTTGCAAAAATTCCCCAAATGTCAAATTAGTGAGTAATCTGTACAGTACTGCGGATCTTGTTATCCTCTGACTGATTCATAACATATTTTGGGTGTCCCAGACTCCAGTTCAAGTAAATGTTAGTAAATAAGGAAAATTGCATCTCCCCTCACCAGTTCTGAAATCAGAACCACTTCTCCTTGCAAAGCAAGAACATAAACCCTGAGGTCCAGGAAGCCTGGCAGTTGATTAGGCTTTCCTGATCAGTACATATATCGCCTTGACCATGTGCCCAGTCCTGAGACAGGCCAGAAGTGGGGCTGGAGCACAGCAGGGGGCTACTCTTTTGTACTCTTCTGCTAACCACTTGACTTCATATACCTTTCCTTACTTAGTCTTCTCAAAAGTCATTTTCAATTATAAAAGGTATAGTGCTTCACTGGGGATACCACTTTTGGGGACAACCTATTTGTACAAGTGGATTTTAAATGCTTTGCCATCCTCCTAACAACCCCCATGAGATAGGAACAATGATTAGCCCCATTTTACAGATGAGGGAACTGAGGCTTAAAGACACAAGTAACACCACCCCAGATGAGCTGGCAGAGCTGGGGTTTCAAAGGAGTTTTGCTTATATAACCCTAGGCCAGACCACCAGGTTACAACTTATCAGAGTCTGAAGAAATCCTGCTGAGATAGTTTCTTGTTTTGTCTGGCCATGCATTGAGAGAGATTGAGATCTTAGGAAGACCCTAAGCCAAAAAATGTCCCAGGGATCTACTCTAGAGTGTTCTTTAGTGGCTTTTCCCTCAGCACGTGATTCTGACTGAATGGGAAGGACTTTTCTCAAAACTGGACGGAGGCTGGCCTGAGAAATGTCTCTCTGTTTTGCTCTTGATGTTTATTTTTCCCTCACTTGAAGAAAATTGAAACAAATCCAAGTTGCTGAAGCTACAAAATATGTATTTATATGCTCTTTATGATGGGTGCCTAAACCTTGTTTTTTTCACTCTGTTAACTTTTCAGAAACTATTAAGAAGAGCGACAAGAGGCTTTGAGGGGACAGGAGAGCGAGGATGGGAAGAAGGGGGAGGGCTACTGCACAGCAGAGAGCTTTTCACAGAGGTCTCCATAGGCCTGTCCTCCTCTTTGTCTCTCTGGGGCTTGGAACAGAGCAGGTACTCAGTTTTGAAGACAATAGAGTAGTCCTGGTTTTACATGTTACTGTTCCATCCGGACCATGATGACAATTCTCAGGAAAGGTTTGGATTTAGTAGCTGGAAATCAGTAGAGGCTAGGTAGAATTAACAGTACATCCTTGCTTTCCAAACACAGTGCTATGGTTTGGATGTGAGGTGTCCCCCAAAAGTTCACATGTGCGACAACGCAAGAAGGTTCAGAGGAGAAACGATTGAGTTCTGAAACTCTTAATCCAATCAGTGAATTAACCCCCTGATAGAGATTAACCAAGTGGTAACTCAAGGCAAGTGGGGTGCGGCTAGAGGAGGTGGGGCATTGGGGCATGGTTATGGGGTACATATTGGTATCTGGCAAGTAGAGTCTCTCTCTGCTTTCTGATCATCATGTGAGCTGCTTCCCTCTGCCACACTCTTTCGCCATGATGTTCTGCCTCATCCTGAGCCCAGAAGAATGGAACTGGCCTTGTATGGACTAAGACCTCTGAAACCGTGAGCCCCTAAATAAACTTTTCTCCTCTACAATTGTGCTGGTCACAGCAGCAAAAAAAAAAAAGCTGACTGAAACACACAAGCACTGAAAATTATTGAGATTATTGCTATCGCCTTCACAAAAGAGCTCTACTTTCTTATCATGTCTCCTTCCTCAATGTCCAGTAATGCTTGATACAGCCTGAGAGTCTTTACATGAGACCAAAGGATGGAAAGAGGGGCTTCATTTTAGGACCCAGATCCCCTCTCCATGCCTGGAGTTCAAAGCTGGAGAAGTCTGCACCTGCAGGACCCCGCTCTCCCTCACACCCTCACCTCCAGGAGTCTCCAGGTACCACAGCTGACAACCTCATCCCCTCTAGACCAACAACATCTCTGCATTCCCACACTCCCACCCTGCTCCAAGTCCCTGTCTTCTCTTCTCTGATTGCTGTCATGATGCTGGCTTGTCTCTCAGCTTCCAGTCTTGCCTACTTGAATCATCATCCACGTAGCAGCTAAAGCAGAAATCTGATTGTGTCAACAGAAACCCATTACCCTTAGGGTTAAGTCCAATCTCCTCAGCTCAGTTTACAGGGCTTTTTTTTTTTGTGATCTGACCTCTGTCTTCTCTCCAGTCTCATTTCTCCCACCCTTGCTCCTGTGCTCCACTCCCAACCAGTATCTGCCGTCCTTAAGCACAAGCCAGGCCTCCTCCTCCTCCTCACCTGCCTAATTCTCATTCTTGTGGCTTAGCTGTTGCCTCCTCTTCCGGGCAACACACCTCCCTCAGTCTAGGGCCATTACCCTATGAGATTAAGATGTGCTGAAACCTCCTATAAGAAACCACCAGACAACTGGGACAGCACAGTGATCTTTTAAAAACATACCACAAATCAGATCACGTCATTACACTTCTAAAATTTCTCCAATTTGCACTTAGAGTAAAACTCAAATGGCTTCCCACCTACCAAACCCTACTAAATCTGGCTCCTGTCCTTTCCAACTTCCTCACATATAATGTTCATTTTGTTCATTTTATTCCAGTCACCATGACCTTCTTTGTCTTCCCCCAAACATAATCACATTGCTCCAGTCTCAGGGCCTTTGTACTTGCTGGGCCTACTACCTGGACCACTCATGTCAGCTCTTTACATTGCTTAGGTTTCAGCTGAAAGTCACTTAGAGAATCCTTCCCTGATCACTGACCAAAGAAACGTCTCCAAATAAGTTATTTTGCCTTCATAGACAGTATTGTTGCTAAAATCACCTTGTTCCTTTTTTTTATTGAGTTGTTTATTGTGTCTCTATAAGCTCAAATGTAAGCTCCATAAGAGCAGGAGTGTCTCTTACCTTATTTGCAACTGTTTCTCCAGTGTCTACAACAGCACTTGATACAAGCAGGTGCTTAGTAAATACTTGTTGATGGAATGAAAGACTTAAACAAGAAAAGGAGAAATGTTGGGAGCACTAAAAGAACAGGTGGAGGACTTTGCATGTTCCCATTATTGCCTTGTTGTATATGTTTCACGTAGAAATTATAAGTTCCTTTTGATGATGACTCAAAGAGAGAAAGTCACTGACTCCCCTGAAAAGATATCTCAAATACAGACCTTATAATTCTTAATGATAAAAGCAGAGAGATGAGAACCACAAAATCTGTAGAACCAGAACAGACCTTCAATATCTTTACAGAGTCCAACTCATGCACCTGGTGATACAGTTAAGGCCCAGAGAGAGAGACGGCAACTTACCCAAGGATTTTCCTGTAGCCAGAGGCAGGCAAGGAGGCCAGCTACCCAGTCCAGTTGCT